>NC_057798.1:662667677-662681520 GCF_018294505.1 Triticum aestivum | reverse complement strand
TGTTCATCCCAGAGGCAGCATCGATCGGCTTTAGGTAGCAGTAGTAGCGAAGGAATCGCTCCATCGGGTTTAGTTAACAGCCATCGATCGATCGCTCGGGTTCAGTAACGCGTAGCCTACAGTGCAATCGCTCGGGTTCAGTTAGATCCCAACGCCTCGCTCGGCTTCAGTTAGAGCCAACACCTCGCACACACGCACGTACGTACGAGAGAAACGCGCATCGCTCTGCCCCCAACCTCCCACCGTAACAGGCAACTCCCCGAAATTTTCCTCCCCCTCGCTTCTACCATGGTTTTTTTCGTCATGGACGGCCCAAAGAATGTCATGCAGCTGCGTCTTCGGTCCGCCCAGGATGAAAATCCCATTTTCTGTCATGATTTTTTGTCATAGAAGTAGGATCCCACCACATCTATGATGATACCGGGTTTTGTCACAATTATCGTCATAAAAGTGTCATATGTATGACAAAAAAATTTCGTTTGGCCCAAAATGTCACGGATGTGTCTTTTTTTGTAGTGGATGAGTTTGATCACATAATAAATGCATTCTAAAGACTACTTCCGTGTCCATTTCCTAATTCTCCCCCTGCCCACTGTTTCACAGGTTAGGCTCGGTGCGAGTGGAGATTGGCTTGCATATGTACGGGAGGGTACCAACATCAATTTGCACAACATTTACAACGGTGACACCGTTCCCGTAGAACCTTTGTCCAACATTGGGATCAGCCATGCAACGGGCCACCGCATGAATTGGTACGATGGAACCATGGTGAGATTGAATAAGATAGCACGATCTTGCACATGGCGGTCAAAGGCGGACCATGCTGTCTGCGGCTGATTTGTTGCCGTACGAGTAGGAAGACGATGTGCTCCTTTCTAACCGCATCTTCGCGGTGACAAACCAGGGGACTTATTTTGTATGGGACACATCCTACTATATACTCCCTCTCTCCTAGTTTATTTGTTTTGAATCTTTTCATTTTATAAGTTTCAAATTCAAATTTAGAGATCCCCATCACATGTTGAGATTAGAATGTCCATTAAATCGTTGCGTGCATGTATAGTAAAGAAACAAATCTCGAGTTTGGCACGAGTTCGTGTTGCGGGAGCGCCACAAGCCCTAGTTTTGCTCCTCCACACATGACAGGATTGTTCCGCACTACATTCAACAAGTCAACGTATGAATAAGCTAATTTCATCTTCCGGTGGTCATTGTACCTAGTTACGAATGTAGGAATACCTGGAGCACCATGAGGTTAGCTGACAGCAGGTAGATACAACCATATAAATTTTGTGCGGTGCTACCAAAATTGAGGTTTGTATCCCTTCCCGTTATGATAATTCTTCTTGAAGTTGGTAGAATGTGACGGCTTGTTCTTTGCATCAAACTTGCCTTTCCCCTGAGATTTGTTCTTGTCGTTTTGGGGCTGGTTGGGCTGGAAGTTCTTCTCGTGTACCATGTGGGCACTAGAAGCTTCCTAAGCGACCCAAGCACGTGTGTCTTTTGCTCTCGCCTTCTCCTCAAAATCAAGAGTGCTAATGAGATCCAAAATAGAAAACTCATGTCTCTTGTTTTTTAGAGAAGTAGCAAAATCGTTCCACGAAGGTGGAAGCTTGCCAATGATGGTCCAAACAACAAATTTGTCCGACAACACACACTTAAAGTACTCAAGTTCCTTAGAGAGTGACTGTATCTCATGAGTCTGCTGAACAATAGAGCGCTCATCAGTCATCTTGTAGCCACAGAATTGCTCCATGATGTACAACTCGTTGCCAGCGCCCGAGGGCCCAAACGTGGCCTCGAGCGCAGTCCACATGTCTTTGCCGCTGTCAAACGACTTATATGAATCCACAATGGAATCGTCAAGAACACTCAGCAGGGCGGCTTTGAAGAGGGTATCCATCTTCTGAAAAGCTTCCTGCTGTGTAGGATTAAGATCGCCCTCAGGCTTACCCTTAGTGGCGTCATAGCAATACATGATCTGAAACCAATATACTGCTCTTGTGCGCCACCTTTTATATTGCACCCCCTTAAAAGTAGGCGGCTTCAAAAGCGCAGCAAAACCACTTGGAGTAAATTGCCTATAATCAGGTTTTTGGATTGGATTGGTGAATATATGAGCAATTTACTATGAGATTTAATACGAATCAGCAGTAAATAGATCATGACGACAATTGCAAACATCAAAATAATGATGCGGACTAAACTAGGAGGACAGAATCACATACTGTACAGCGGGAGCAGAACCGATGTGGTTGATGTTGTCACTCATGTCGTTGATGAAGAGGTTACCGAGGTCGGGGAAGAAGGCTATCATTGAGGAAGTCGTCGCTGGCAGCAGTCACAGGAGTGTACTCCCCAAAAACCTGATCGCCCCTCTCCCGTACAGGATCACGAAAGGCGGGGTTCGGAGGACTGATGTCCCTTCTCGCAGTGCACGCTGGAAGGAGGGCTGGAGAAGAATTGCGTGGCAGCGCTAAGATCTGGAACGGTGCGAAACCATATGATACAGCGGCAGCTAGGGTAGAGCATGTCAGGTCGGTCGTGCGAATATAATAGTAGGCCTTTGGCCCCAAAACCCCACATCCAAGTCAATAATAGCCCCACCAAGGTTTGTCTCAAAAACGGAGTAATTAAGGCGTCCGTTAGTCCCTTTAGTATAAATACTATATCATTAATAATGGCCCCACCTTTTGTCTCACAAAGTATGTTGGAGTACAACCGACTACACGTTTACAATCCGCTTCTCTTCTCTCTCCTCTTCTCTCTCCTTCAACTAAGCACAAATACTATATTTAAATCCTTATAGCCTGCTTATGTCATCTAATTGTAGTAATTGCTCTAAAGTTACTCTCCACTATGTAGTCTAAAATGCCGGTCGTGCAGCGGGCGGTGCCCTCGGTTAGCGTGCCGCTTCAACAGCGGAAGCAGTGAGAGGTCGCGTCACCCTGACTTGCCATCAATGTGGAGCGGCGGGCTCAGCTGGCGCCAGGCAGGAAGCGCGCGCGGGAAGGGGGGTTGTTGGGTCAAGAAGGTGAGAAGCCAACTTGGGATCGGTGCGGACGGGGAAATATCATGTGCTCCCATACTCTGCATATGACACTAGTATATGTTACTACTCCCTCCTTTCCGGTTTATAGAGATGTTTAGAGTAACATAGTAATATATTACAGTATAAGTTACTCCCCACTATGACTAGCCTTGGCCTGTCCTAGTGCTCCACCATGTATAGTTGCTAAGCCTGCCACGTAGGCATAAAATATGATGTGGCACCAATAAACTAAACACCTATGCATTGAAGACTTGAGTTACTAAGCCATTTAATGCACTTAGCACCTCATCTAAGCACATCTAAGCACTTACTAGCACCCCCTTGACCGTGGACCTTGACGGTGTATGTCACCTTGTGTCTCATAATTTTCCTCATCATAATTTGAGTCCTAGAAGATCTCACCCACATCATCGTTAGCATGCAGCCGCCTTGATAGACAACGTGCGCAGAAGGAGTAGAGGTGACTGGGGACGCACACGTCGTGGGCACTCCATACGTGCTCGTGTGCATACAACATGCGTGTTTTTCCATCAGTGCTAGCTCTAAGGCCGAGGTTGCGGCCATCTTCGTCTCCGACTAGTCGCTGGGAAACGACGGCAAAGAGGTGTTGCAAGAGATGCGTAGGCGCCGTTGCGTGCGAGCTTTGCCGTAGCACAACAAACCAGACGTCGCCGCAGATGGCGCACGCCTCCATGCTGCCGAGTGTGTGCGCATGCATGTGTTATTCACGTGCATTCGGCGGCCGAGCGTGTGTGCATGCACGTGTTGTGTACGTGCGTTGTGTGCTCCATGCTGTGCGCGTATGTGCATGAGTTGGATCGGATGGAGTTAGTGCGTTGGCTTGTGTACATGCATGGCTGCATGCGTCCTATACATGCGTGGCTTGTTGTATGGTTATCAATATAAACTACTCCCTCCGTTCCAAAATATAAGTCTTTCTTTCCATTTCAAATAGACTACAACATACGGATGTATGTAGACATATTTTAGAGTGTAGAATCACTCATTTTGTTTCATATGTAGTCCCTTATTGAAATCTCTAAAGTTACTTATATTTGGGAACAGAGGGAGTATAAAACATCTTCAACTGAGCATCCTGATGTACCGTTTCTAGTGGTTAGCGATGATTCATATGTTCTTTTATTTGTTTATAGGTGGGTAGGCGGCAAAAAACAGGGGAAAACGTGCAAGGTTCCATGCAGACGCTCCACCGCAAGGTTCCTTGCTCCTTCTCGGTCGCCGGGAATCTATGCTCTTCAACTCTTTTCTTTTACGTGAGCTTTGTTCATCCTTTTCCCAACACGCGAGACATCTAGCATCAAGGTGCACGTGTCATGCAAGAAAATGGAGATAATCAGATAAGCAGTGCGTAAGTGAGTCATGCACTTTGATGGCACCTACGCAATATTTTTTCTCCTCGATGGCACGTGAATAGTGCATGTACTCAACGACGGAGCACGGGATGGTAGCAATGACATGGTCAGCCCGTTTTTGGAGAGAGTATGTACTAAATAACTTTGATGTGTCCCGTCAACTCGCAGAACGACGAGAAGCTTGATTACGCCTTCTCCCTCACCGATGCGTGCGCGGTGGCTCGCAGCACGAGGAGAAACTTTTTCTTACAAGCGGTGGATGTGCAGCAGTTCATTTGGTGTCAGATTGCCAGAAGTACTACTATAGAACCATCGACTTCCGAAAGAGGCGAAGAGCCAAGCGCAAGGTCACCTACTAACCTTAGGCTAGGCGTAGTGGGAGTAACATAAGTAGGGGTACCTCCTTTGTTTATTCTAGAAACAACCACACGCGAATATCGAGGTGCTGGTTACGTAGAACAAATTTCCTGGAGTCCGTGCTTAACCCTCCTCTATCTCTCTTCTCAGCCAGCCAGCGGATGCACGGAGCCCATCGTCTGTTTGCTCACATGCGGTCCCACATGTCAGTGAAAACGCAAGAGGACCCACTGAACCTGCACATCTTTCACCTCGACGTGCTGGTGATGAAAAACAAATCCAATAAAGATCTTTGGTGGCCGCTTTCGGAGTTACTCAAGAGTAGTAAGATTCTATTTACAGTTTAACCCAGGATGCACATCACGTGGCTTCAACTACCACTCTATTTTCTTGCATGACACGACCTGGATGCTGGATGTCCCACGTGTCGTCAAAAGGAGGAAGAACCCAACCAAATCTTCGGTTGTGCTCTCGGATTAGACTAGTTGTGCTAACTTAAAAAATTTATTGTGTACTCCCTCCTTTCCAAAATACTTGACTTCCATTTGTCCAAAAATGGATGTACCTATATACTAAAACATGTCTAGGTACATCTATATTTTGACAAATAGAAGGCATGTATTGTGTAATGGAGGTAATAGAATGGATGCAAGTTTTGGTATTGGGAAGAAGAGTACATCGATATATTGATAGAGCGCAATTTAGTAGATGTTCTAGCACTTTTAGCTAGCATAGAGGCTATAGATGAGACTAGTGCACTTGTTGATACTCCTAATAGAATAGAGGCTAGACATAAGACTAGATGCGAGGAAGCAACATCTACTTCTTTACACTCGAAGAAGAAAGAAGCACGCAAGATCGATCCTCCGCAGGTCAACAATGAATGCATCGAGAAGGCACTAATCCAACTTACAGGAGCAGTTATGGAAGTTGGATATCTTCTAAAATGTATTCTTGTGGTTCTTGTTTTCTTTGGTCTTTCTTTTCTAGTCAAAATTATCGTTGGAGTTCGTGCAAAACGGAGGTCCGAAGTTGGAGTTGGCCTTACAAGTGGGACCACAGTTGAGGAAACCGACTAACGGCAAACCCCCACCTCGCCCGCCGCGCGATGGCTGAAGTTAGAGAAACGACGAGGTTGAAGAGATTGCTCTAGCACGGACTCCAAGAAATATGGTGTCAGATGGATGTCGTGGTGGTGGTGTGTGCCGTACTCCTGGACGTGAATGCTTGTTCTGGCCCATGCCACCCTACTACTCCTACTACTTATATAGTACTCCTACTAGTAGTATCGAGGATTCGAGGTGCTGGTTACGTACAACGAACACATTAACATATGGCTACAATAAAAACACTCGCCCGACATGCGAAGCACGTGAAGCTAGTACAAATAGTGTACTATTATTGTTGATTGGCCTCATCTGATAACATGTTGCAATGCACGTACAATTATGTATTCGGAAAATATTTTTTTGCCTCGTCGCACCACTCACTCAGAGAAGCAACTCGAAAGCCATTCATAAATTTAGTAAGTTTATCACAGGCATATCATTTTATTACATACAACAGGTCATCAACCCACATCGACAACGAGGATACATTATAAATACTAAAGTTTTCATCACACAACAAATAACAAGCAATGAAATAAACTTCAACTCAACCAATCCTCGGCGTTGGAAACGCTTGCTTTGAACCACAAGTGATTCTCTAGGATGGGCCATCCATTGTCAATCTCGAGACCAACACATGACTGATCATCCAGGCTAAAGCGGCCTACTATATTAGTACCAGGGTAGGGAACCACCCAAATGTCTAAGGTATGGATACAGTTGCTTCTCATAAATGGTACTAGTAACGTTGTGTCAACAGTAGTTGGATCGCCTTTCACCATCATCGGATGGTTTTGTCCAAGGAAGAGCGAGTTTTCTCCAAGACTATCAATTCTGTACTAGGGAGAAGGTGTTGGCGCTAGCACACTAGTATCCATCCCGAATACCATGCAACGGGTGTTGGAATAGGTCCGGAGAGTGCGACCATGAGAGACTACACCTGCTTCATCGAAATTAGTAGTAACATCATCAGTGGGCTGTATACACACAAGAAGAGGTGATCCATCGAAATTAGTTGCCAGGTGCCACTAAGTATATGGGCGCTGCTCATCCTCATGCTTGTGATCATCACCATCGTCATCTCCCCCTTGGTTATAAATTTTTTCAAGTATAGGTGGTGGAATGTTCACAGGACCTTGGAAATACAAGAAGAAGGTTAATTCGTAAAGGGAAACTTGCTAACCCGCATGCATGTGGATGAAACAATTATAATTACGGTGGAAGACAAACATACTGAAACTATGAGGATCCCATGCAAAAATAGTGCCATGAGTGGTGGAAGCAAACACAAGACCCTCGTATTGAATTGCATCGCAGTACACATCCGTGTATAGAAACTGATTTTTGAGCAATATCCTTCGAGTCGAACCACAAAGGATGGCAACAAGCTTGTCGAAGACAGCAACAACTTCATAGTTCTTGTAATTCCAAGAGTGGTTGGGAACTCAACAAATTGCTATCTTCCGTAGAAGACAGTCACCATGATTGTATTTGAATGTGCGTACAACACCGGTGTGCTCAACCTCTGGGCAGTCTGCTGAGACTTTTTGAAGTGGAACCCGGTGACGAGTGTACACATTCACTCTTGGGGAACGTTGCAGAAAATTAAAAAATTTCCTATGGTTTCACCAAGATCCATCTATGAGTTCATCTAAGCAACAAGTCATGGGAGAGAGATTGCATCTACATACCACTTGTAGATCGCGAGCGGAAGCGTTCAATGGAACTGGGTTGATGGAGTCGTACTCGCCGTGATTCAGATCACCGATGACCTAGTGCCGAACGGACAGCACCTCCGCGTTCAACACACGTACGGAGCGGATGACATCTCCTCCTTCTTGATACAGCAAGGGGGAAGGAGAGGTTGATGAAGATCCAGTAGCACGACGGCGTGGTGGTGGATGCAACAGAACTCCGGTAGGGCTTCGCTAAGCAACTACAGGAGGAGGAGGAGGAGGTGTTGCAGGGAGGAGGAAGGCGCCAGGGCTTATGGGTGCGGCCACCCCTCCCTCCCCTCCCTTTATATAGGCGCAAGAGAGGGGGGAGGGCACAGCCTTGCCCCTTCCTCCAAGGAAGGGGTGCGGCCAAGAGGGGGGGAGGAGTCCATCCTCCCCAAGGCACCTCGGAGGTGCCTTCCCCTCTTTGGACTCTCCCCTCTCCAAGTCTCCTTGTAGCATGGGCCTCTTGGGGCTGGTGACCATGGCCCATATAGGCCAAGGCGCACCCCTTACAGCCCATGTGGCCCCCTGGGGCAGGTGGACCCCCCCCCCCCCGGTGGACCCCCGGACCCCTTTCGGCACTCCCGGTACAATACCGATAAAGTGCGAAACTTTTCCAGCGACCAAAATAAGACTTCCTATATATAAATATTTACCTCCGGACCATTCCGGAACTCCTCGTGACGTCCGGGATCTCATCCGGGACTCCCAACAACATTCGGTTTGCTGCATACTCATATTCATACAACCCTAGCGTCACCGAACCTTAAGTGTGTAGACCCTACAGGTTCGGGAGACACGTAGACATGACCGAGACGGTTCTCGGGCAATAACCAACAGCGGGATCTAGATACCCATGTTGGCTCCCACATTCTCCTCGATGATGTCATCGGATGGACCACGATGTTGAGGATTCAATCAACCCTGTATACAATTCCCTTTGTCAATCGATACGTTACTTGCCTGAGACTCGATCGTCGGTATCCCAATACCTTGTTTAGTCTCGTTACCGGCAAGTCACTTTACTCGTACCGTAATGCATGATCCTGTGACTTACCACTTAGTCACTTTGAGCTCATTATGATGATGCATTACCGAGTGGGCCCAGAGATACCTCTCTGTCATACGGAGTGACAAATCCCAGTCTCGATCCGTGTCAACCCAATAGACACTTTCGGAGATACCTGTAGTGCACCTTTATAGTCACCCAGTTACGTTGTGACGTTTGGTACACCAAAAGCACTCTTACGGTATCCGGGAGTTACATGATCTCATGGTCTAAGGAAGAGATACTTGACATTGAAAAAGCTCTAGCAAAACGAACTAGACGATCTTGTGCTATGCTTAGGATTGGGTCTTGTCCATCACATCATTCTCCTAATGATGTGATCCCGTTGTCAATGACATCTGATGTCCATAGTCAGGAAACCATGACTATCTGTTGACCAACGAGCTAGTCAACTAGAGGCTCACTAGGGACATGTTATGGTCTATGTATTCACACGTGTATTACGATTTCCGGATAATACAGTTATAGCATGAATAAAAGTCAATTTCATGAACAAGGAAATATAATAATAACCCTTTTATTATTGCCTCTAGTGCATATTTCCAATAGTCTCCCACTTGCACTAGAGTCAATAATCTAGTTACATTGTGATGAATCGAACACCCATAGCGTTCTGGTGTTGACATGTTTTGCTCGCGAGAGAGGTTTAGTCAACGGATCTGCGACATTCAGATCCGTATGTACTTTGCAAATATCTATGTCTCCATCTTGAACATTTTCACGGATGGAGTTGAAACGACGCTTGATGTGCCTGGTCTTCTTGTGAAACCTGGGCTCCTTGGCAAGGGCAATAGATCCAGTGTTGTCACAGAAGAGTTTGATCGGCCCCGACGCATTGGGTATGACTCCTAGGTCGGTGATGAACTCCTTCACCCAAATAGCTTCATGCGCTGCCTCCGAGGCTGCCATGTACTCCGCTTCACATGTAGATCCCGCCACGACGCTCTGCTTGCAGCTGCACCAGCTTACTGCTCCACCATTCAACATATACACATATCCGGTTTGTGACTTAGAGTCATACAGATCTGTGTCGAAGCTAGCGTCGACGTAACCCTTTACGACGAGCTCTTCGTCACCTCCATAAACGAGAAACATGTCCTTTGTCCTTTTCAGGTACTTCAGGATATTCTTGACCGCTGTCTAGTGTTCCTTGCCGGGATTACTTTGGTACCTTCCTACCAAACTTACGGCAAGGTTTACATCAGGTCTGGTACACAGCATGGCATACATAATAGATCCTATGGCTGAAGCATAGGGGATGACACTCATCTCTTCTTTATCTTTTGCCGTGGTCGGGCATTGACCCGAGCTCAATCTCACACCTTGCAATACAGGCAAGAATCCCTTCTTGGACTGATCCATTTTGAACTTCTTCAAAATCTTATCAAGGTATGTGCTTTGTGAAAGACCTATGAGGCGTCTCGATCTATCTCTATAGATCTTAATGCCTAATATATAAGTAGCTTCTCCAAGGTCTTTCATTGAAAAACACTTATTCAAGTAGGCCTTAATGCTGTCCAAAAGTTCTATATCATTTCCCATCAAGAGTATGTCATCTACATATAATATGAGAAATGCTACAGAGCTCCCACTCACTTTCTTGTAAACGCAGGCTTCTCCATAAGTCTGCATAAACCCAAACGCTTTGATCATCTCATCAAAGCGAATGTTCCAACTCCGAGATGCTTGCACCAGCCCATAAATGGATTGCTGGAGCTTGCATACTTTGTTAGCATTCTCAGGATCGACAAAACCTTCCGGCTGCATCATATACAGTTCTTCCTTAAGATGTCCGTTAAGGAATACCGTTTTGACGTCCATCTGCCATATCTCATAATCATAGTATGTGGCAATTGCTAAAATGATTCGGACGGACTTCAGCTTCACTACGGGAGAGAATGTCTCATCGTAGTCAATCCCTTGAACTTGTCGATAACCCTTAGCGACAAGTCGAGCTTTATAGACGGTAATATTACCATCCGCGTCCGTCTTCTTCTTAAAGATCCATTTGTTTTCTATCACTCGCCGATCATCGGGCAAGTCTGTCAAAGTCCATACTTTATTTTCATACATGGATTCTATCTCGGATTTCATGGCTTCAAGCCAGTTGTTGGGATTTGGGCCCGCCATCGCTTCTTCATAGTTCGAAGGTTCACCGTTGTCTAACAACATGATTTCCAGGACAGGGTTGCCGTACCACTCTGGTGTGGAACGTGTCCTTGTGGACCTACGAAGTTCAGTAGCAACTTGATCCGAAGTACCTTGATCATCATCATTATTTTCTTCTTCAGTTGGTGTAGGCATCACAGGAACATTTTCCTGAGCTGCACTACTATCCCGTTCAAGAGGTAGTACTTCATCGAGTTCTACTTTCCTCCCACTTACCTCTTTCGAGAGAAACTCTTTTTCCAGAAAGGATCCGTTCTTGGCAACAAAGATCTTGCCCTCGGATCTTAAGTAGAAGGCACCTCCAAGGAAGGGGTGCGGCCAAGAGGGGGGGAGGAGTCCATCCTCCCCAAGGCACCTCGGAGGTGCCTTCCCCTCTTTGGACTCTCCCCTCTCCAAGTCTCCTTGGTGCATGGGCCTCTTGGGGCTGGTGCCCTTGGCCCATATAGGCCAAGGCGCCCCCCTTACAGCCCATGTGGCCCCCCGGGGCAGGTGGACCCCCCCGGTGGACCCCCGGACCCCTTTCGGCACTCCCGGTACAATACCGATAAAGTGCGAAACTTTTCCGGCGACCAAAATAAGACTTCCTATATATAAATCTTTACCTCCGGACCATTACGGAACTCCTCGTGATGTCCGGGATCTCATCTGGGACTCCAAACAACATTCGGTTTGCTGCATACTCATATTCATACAACCCTAGCGTCACCGAACCTTAAGTGTGTAGACCCTACGGGTTCGGGAGACACGTAGACATGACCGAGACGGTTCTCGGGCAATAACCAACAGCGGGATCTGGATACCCATGTTGGCTCCCACATTCTCCTCGATGATGTCATCGGACGAACCACGATGTCGAGGATTCAATCAACCCTGTATACAATTCCCTTTGTCAATCGGTACGTTACTTGCCCGAGACTCGATCGTCGGTATCCCAATACCTTGTTCAGTCTCGTTACCGGCAAGTCACTTTACTCGTACCGTAATGCATGATCCCGTGACTTACCACTTAGTCACTTTGAGCTCATTATGATGATGCATTACCGAGTGGGCCCAGAGATACCTCTCCGTCATACGGAGTGAAAAATCCCAGTCTCGATCCGTGTCAACCCAACAGACACTTTCGGAGATACCTGTAGTGCACCTTTATAGTCACCCAGTTACGTTGTGACGTTTGGTACACCCAAAGCAGTCTTACGGTATCCGGGAGTTACACGATCTCATGGTCTAAGGAAGAGATACTTGACATTGAAAAAGCTCTAGCAAAACGAACTACACAATCTTGTGCTATGCTTAGGATTGGGTCTTGTCCATCACATCATTCTCCTAATAATGTGATCCCATTGTCAATGACATCTGATGTCCATAGTCAGGAAACCATGACTATCTGTTGACCAACGAGCTAGTCAACTAGAGGCTCACTAGGGACATGTTATGGTCTATGTATTCACACGTGTATTACGATTTCCGGATAATACAGTTATAGCATGAATAAAAGACAATTATCATGAACAAGGAAATATAATAATAACCCTTTTATTATTACCTCTAGGGCATATTTCCAACATTCACAAGTTCCCGCTCGAAGTTGTACCCAATATAAACAACCCAATCTCCATTTGCGCCTGCCCAATCCTTGGCCTCAAGCGATGGCATCTTAACATCATATGTATCATTATCAAGCGGCATCAACTTGCACAAGGCGAGGCCTCCGTCGTCCCCGCGCCAGTGATCAGGGTCATGGCGAAGAAGATAGGGGAGATAAAACCGCTCCTTGACCCTTGGGTTCCTTGTAATTATGTTATTAGTTGAGTCGAGAATGGTCTTGAACGAACCTGCCATGCTAGCCGAGGTGATGACGTCGCACCGATCAATGAGTTCCTCCACCAAGTCATCTTTCAGATCGGGGCAAGAACAACGAGGTCGTTTCCGGCCTGTTCCCTCCATGGAGAAGACAATCGAACTATGGCAGAAGGAAGGGTGAAGGCAAATGGAGGAGGGAGAGGAAGAGCGTGCAACAGCAGTTCCAAATCGAGAGGGAAAGGCGAAGAGTCGGTGGACGGTTGCCAGTTTGCCACGATACACGAAGAGGCGTCCCGGCCTACAGGTCCGTTCAGAAATACTAGTAGAAAAGGACTCGCCGTTGTCTCATTGATATGTTGGAACGGGACCACATGTCAACGAAACATGGTGTGTAATTTCTCGTGCAAAATGCGATCTGGCCGCGTTGCCCCGAGGTGCCGCATTAGTTTTTTTTTTTGAAAGTTTGCCGCATTAGTTATCGACCTATATTTGTTTAACATACAATCTGAATGGATAGCTCCTGTGGTCATCACACGTGAGCGGATATAGTGATGGTTGATTCTGTAACATCCCAAATTTTCAATTTGGAATGCTATACAATAGATCATTATTGCACATCATATTTATTGTATTTTGCCTCGATCCTAGAAATTCTACGCAACTCAAGGACCCACGAAGAGAGTTGGGGATTTCAATAATTTCATATTTGAGTTTTCTCAAATTTTGAAAATAGGATCATTTGATTTAATTTATTTTATCTTCAATTATTTCAATTATAAAAAGATGAGAGAGGGAATAAAATGACTTTCCCAAAATAAAGAAATATTAAGGATTTAATAAAAAAATCAAATAAGATTTTATTTTGGATTTTATTGCTATTTTATTTGAATTTAGGAAAATTGCGTGTTATTCAAAATTGCATTTAGGCCCCAAATAAATGTTCATCTAAACCGGCTTGATTTTAGAAGCCGGGGAAAATTTATTTCGGGATTTTTCGAGTCGGTTTAGTATTTCTTTCGTTTGATTTTTCTACGTGAAAATTATTCAAAAAAAAGTCCGAACCGACCTTGGGCCGTAACCGGCGAGGACTCCACCTGATCGGGGGTCTTTATATAGCGCGCCCCGGGCCGACCCCCAGCCCAAGCCGCCGCCGCCGCCCCAGCCCACCCGCGCCCGCGCCCCAAACCCTAGCCGCC
>NC_057798.1:662561138-662667216 GCF_018294505.1 Triticum aestivum | reverse complement strand
GCCGCCGTCGGAACCGCCGCCACCCCCGCCGGAGCCGGAGCTGTCGTCGCTGCCGACCCGCACGCCGAGGTTGACCCGAGCCGCCGCCGTTTTTTTAGAAAAATCATTCGGTTTTTCATTTGTTTTTTTAGATCCGTTTTTTTATTAGATCGGTTTTTTTCGGTTTAGGTTAATTAGCGAGCGTTCGCTCGTTCGTTCGTTTTAACGAACGCATTCATCGTTTAGATCCAGATAACGAATGTTCGTTCGTTAATCCATTCGTCATTTTTCTTTTTCTCGGATTTATTCCACGATTTTTCTGATCGTGATTTCTGATCCGATTTTCGTTTTAGTATAACTTTTCGCTCGTTTATCGGAATCACGCGATTCAAGCGCCTAGAGTTTCATCTCGAAACCCTCTTTCTGAATACTCTACTTGTCGGGGATATACCCCGCGGTATAAACCGCCGGATGTATGACCCGGCTAGAGTTTGGCGATTCACCGGCAGCCCACTTGGACCTGGTGGTTTAAGATTCATTGGTAATCCGGCAGGCGGGTCAGAGGAGCGACAAGACCCGGTGGCCCAACGGGTGATTTGTGAGAGGCCCGGTCATGCTATGGTGGGCCGGTTTACGAGGAAAGCAAGCACAAGGAATGTTTTTCTACAAAGGAAGCAAGACTAGGACTCCACTTGTAATAGAGTAATACTAATCCTACTAGGACTAGTCATATAACCTGCCCCTTCAACATATATAAGGAGGGGCAGGGCTCCACAAAGAGGACAGGCGACAAGCAATAAACAATCTCTAGGGCTAGACACAACTAGAGGAGAGCCGGTTTACGGCGACTCCCTCCTGATGATAATGAGATCTAGCCTCAAACAGCATGTAGGGTTTTTACCGGATGATGTTTCCCGGGGCCCGAAGCTGTCTAAACCCTTGTCTTGTGTTGCGTCTCTCGATTCCGCTCAACCCCTCTCAAGCTACCACATAGATGCTTTGGCCTCGCGACTAAGTCCTCACACTAAGAACATTTGACGTGTTAATTCCACGACAGTTGGCGCTCACCGTGGGGCCCGCGCACGGTGGTGTTGAGTTCTTGAAGAGAGCTCTTCAGGGATCAAGATGTTCGCAATTGCCGGACGAGGAAAAGCCGGTTGAAAAGATCTACATCAGATTCAAGTTGATCGGTTCAGATCTGTAATCTATGAGATTTGAGTTAAAAAGAAGAAGAAGAGAAAAGCTGGAGCCGCAAGCCGCCGCATGCAACCTGGTTATAGTCGGTCTGAAGCCAGATCAATTTCGAGAGCACCGCCGTCAGAAGCTGAGATAGATAAAAGTTTTTTAAAGCGTGTGCCAATACATCCAAGATTTTTCTGATTACGACGGCTACCCAATAACAGATTATTCTTTCCCAATC
This sequence comes from Triticum aestivum, assembly GCF_018294505.1. NCBI lineage: Eukaryota > Viridiplantae > Streptophyta > Magnoliopsida > Poales > Poaceae > Triticum > Triticum aestivum. The sequence continues at coordinate 662,665,817 of NC_057798.1, read as the reverse complement.
AAAAGACGGAGACGCACCCGAATCCACTAAAGCAACGGAGTCTACATCAAGTCCCGAGGCAGTTTATTCGAATAGTAACCCGATCGGTTACGTTACTATGTGATTGAAGCAGCATAGTTCAAGTGATGGCGACTATTTTTTTAATTCTAGGAACAAGCACCCACGTGAAGTTGGACAAAGCAGGATGTCAAATCAATTGCTACTGAGAACTAGGCTGTAGCCTAGTGGCAAGGGTGGGCGGTGGCGCACCCTGCGGCCAGGGTTCGAATCCTGTCAGGTTTGAATTTCTGGTTCCTCACCCGGATGGGCTTCTTCTATAAAATTAAGTCCTGGGTGTTAGTGCCTATGGATCTCATTTTTTTAAATCAATTGCTACTCCATGTAATATTCAAGACCTTTTTTTGAGATGGGGACATACGTGGAGTAAGCCGGCAAAAGAAGGACTCAGTCAAACTCATCATTACCGCTGGCAACTTCGACTCGGACAGGTGCAGTGCATAAAAAAAAGAAAAAAAGGCCCACGACGGTTGGCCACGACCTGGAAACAGCCGCATCTTCACCTCGAGGCGCCCGCCCCTAGGTAACCGAAGTTGAAGCCCACATGCCGTTCTGGTCGGTTTGCAGACCATGACTAAATATTTAAGGGCAAGCTGAACCTGAAGACAGGGTCTGCGTACGGAGCTGTCGCCCGAATAAATCAGGTGATATTTATCCTATATATTGTTTGTTAAGTACAAATTGATTTCTTTCAACAAACAACTATTCCGCCCTGCTGTATTTTTTGTACGCAAGACAATTACGTTTATACCGCAGGTATGGAACATGAGCTGGCAACATTCTATACCAGCGTTTGTCCGTGCCACACTGCCCGAGGAACGGGCGTGCGCAATTTACATCAACATGACGCGGTTGATTCGTCCGGCTTACAACGCCACGGATGACTCGCCTCGTCCAACCTTGCGGCTGGTTCACACGTCCGCACCGGTTTACAACACGGAGGACAACTTGCTCGTCTGCGCCGGTTTACAACACTGCGGCTGACTCATCTTTCTGTGTCGCCTCTGATGTTACGGGCGTTTTACTAGCCGCCTTGCGGTCCGGCCTATCTAAAGTGCTGGGTTGACTAACGGATTTTATGCACAGATCATCTGTCGTTCACAAAAATCAGGTGATATCCATCTAAATTTATCTATTAAAAGCTTATTGTTTTAGTCAAAGAACAATTATTCTGCCCTGTAACATTTTTACACGGGACAATTGTTTATGCCGTTATACCGCGGATGCACGTTCGGCTGTGCCGCACAGCTTCACGGAAACACATATCACGGTCCGGTTTACATCAACGCGCCGGCCGACTCGCCCGTCCGCACCACCTTACAACAACACGGACGATTCGCCCGTCCGTCCTGGCCGCCGGTTCATGCGTCCGCACCGGTTTACAACGCGGAGGATAACTTGTTCGTCCGCACTGGTTTACAACACCGCAGCCGGTTCATCTGTCTGCTCGCATGACCGACTTGCCCATGACGGATTTCAGCTTCACTGTGGTGATCGTCAAACTCCACGGTGGATACTTTCTGGCTAACATATCAGGGATTATTATACTGCTGAGCTATTGGATAACCCATGCCGGTTTATACCGCGATCCAATCCGTGTCAACTCGTCAGGACCATACGGATTACCCAATAAACGCGTGCACAGGCCGTCGTCCCCCACAGTCCGGTCTACATCAACATACCTGGCCGCACCTATCTGCATGAGCTGATTATTGAGTATGGGCAAATCACAACTTGGGTAGCCTGTTTTTCTTTCAACAAAATGGAGGCAAATTACCATATACTATCAACCGCCGTTTGCACTGGATTGCTCAATGGGCAGGCGCACAAGTCGCTGCCACTGCAGTTCGGTTAATTCAAATCGCCAGTTGGAAGGAACCATTGGCCGAGTTGCTGACACGGCTCATACGAGATCATTTATAAACCGCCGCAGTCATCTCAACCTTCCGTGGATTCACATCGTGCTATCAACACCAATTATATACAAATTATGCCGATTTATATCACGGTCAAATATGGAGAGTCTCAAGCCAACTCATCGAGTCACCTTTGAGACTCGGGGGCTATGATGATATGATTCAGCAAATCTTGCCAGTTTAAGTTGAATGTAAGAACGCCAGGACGATGGAGATAAAGATAACCCGGTCCCGGAGGCTATTGCTATATTGATGAAAATTTAAAGGCCGTTAGAGAATTTCCGGCTCAAAAATTATATGACAAAATCCCGACTCAATAAAGATGTTCCGGGTCATGAGAAAGGATTCGGGTTCAAAATCCGGTTCAAGACACATCTCTCTCTCATAAAGGGTTGAAGCTCTCAGATATCCGGTTTAAAAATCCGACTCAAGGGAAGTCAGTCTCAGTAAAGCTCTCCAAATATCCGGTTTACTATCCGGTTCAAGGGAAATTTATCTATCACGAAGCTTTGAAGCTCTCAAATCCGGTTCAAAATCTGATTCAAGGGGAAATCTATCTCCCACAAATCTCTAAAGCTGTCAATATCCGGTTCAAAATCCCGGTTCAAGAAGAATTTATCTCTTGCAAAAAGTTAAAGGTTGCCGAAGAGGACCTGTTGCCATGATGCACGGTTCAAACATGGGTATCCCGCCTTATTGGCTTATCATATTATTGGTTACATGGGGGCTTCAGCTAACAAAGCGGAGTTCTGTCCATTAATCCGACTATCACGCCACAATAAAGCTTGGGAGCTTCACACCCAAGGGGCCAAAGAGAGTCTTGTTGCTATGCACAACTCAAACATAGCCACCCATTGAGCACAACTCATAAAGTTACTTGGGGGCTCTTTGTGTAAAGTAACAAAGAGTTTGAAAGGACCCTTGTAATTGGTTATCGACCCATGGCTTGGAAGCCTAGTGTATTCACCTAAAACCCCGGGTTAACCTGCCTTCATCAAGTAAGCCACTCCTATCCAGGTAATCCTGGCATGACCCGCCGAACGTTTGACAAGTTACTCTTATACAGACCCTGAACTTGTCAAACTTAAAATGATGATTGGTTAGTTGGAGGCCCATCTGAAAAGCTTTGTCAAATGGTTTAACTCAGCAGCTTGGCAGCCCATGGAAAGCCTCGAATTTGGGCCTGGCAGCCCTTGAAAAGCCTCGACTACACGGTTTTATTTTCCTTTGTCAAGATTTTTCTCTTTTGATAAATTCTATGTTGAACCGGTGTCTATTGACCCGACATGACTATCAGTCATCAAATTAACCCGGCGTTAACAACCCAGCTCGGCTTTCAACTATAAGTTGTCAGTACACGATCAAGTTATAATCCGGAGACTATCAGCCCGGTCTGGTTTAACTACGAGTCGCCAGCATTGTATATGGTTAAACCGGTGTATATCACAACCCGGTACGGTTTTATCATAAACCGGCACAGTATGAAAGGAGTTATCATTACTCAAGATTGGGGTTATCACTCTTACTACAAAAAGTTGGTAAACCAACAATGTGATTCAATGTCACAGAAACAGGCTGAATAAAGCATGATTATAAATCACCGATGTTTATTAAACCGGCCTGGCTTTAAGACGATAAGTTGCCAGTATATGATGAGAAATTATCCGGTGTTTGTTAACCCGGCCTGGCTTTGGACTATAAGTCACCAGTATATATTTGGATTGCGCCATTGGAATCATGCGCTTATAAATCATTGGGTTATATTATTCAAATAGCCAAACTTGGCTGAATTTTCATTATGATATTGAATGAATAAGGTTTTTCATACCGGATTATATTACCTTGAATAGCCAACATGGCTGGATTTTTATTATGGTTATTAATAACCGGTATTATTGAGGTTTTCAAAGTCGCTTTAGCGCAATGGATATTATTTTATCGATGGATATGATTTATTCCACAATGGAAGGAAAAATCCCGAGTCACTGCAGGCTTACGACCCGGCACTTTGGGGCTACATTATTCAAATTGAGATTATATCAAATATGCAAGTCTCATGTTGCTGCAAGCATGCACCATGACACTTGGGGGCTAATGCAAAGTCATTGTTTGCTCACCCTATTGAAGACCGACTCATCACATCGTAATGAGCCGGCCCTTGGGGGCTACCAATTGCTCCTGTCAACAATTCAAGGTACAAAGCTTTTTATTCATAATATTGAAGGGTCCACTGCTCAGTTGGTAAAGCACAAGGCTCTTAACCTTGCGGACGTGGATTCAAGTCCCATGATGGGGGTTACAACATATGATGTTATTTTCATTGAAGTATATATCAAGTCCCAGCTCAATATTATCTTACTGAGCCGGCCCTTGGGGGCTACACATCACTGCTCAAATCTACATGATTATATTTACAAAGTCCCTGCTCATTATTGCATAATGACCCGGCCCTTTGGGGGCTACACTGGTTGAAGTTTTTATGAGCATAAGCCAATTTCAAGTCCCAGGTTGCTGCAAGCATGACAACTCGGCACTTGGGGCTATATATATGGAGTATTCAGTTTTTACTAGTGAATGAGATGAACAACATGGATTTCTTCTTAAGTGGCAGTATTTATATTGAAGCAAGTCTTAAGCCATCACTTTGTTCTGCTCAAGACTTGGGGGCTACAGGTATTATATTATTGTCAAAGAACTATTTTCAAATTCTCTGTTTTGAGCAAACTGGATTGACCCAGCGTCACCAATCATTACGACCCTATGTCTGCAACGCGGCGTCATCAATAATCATGAACCGGCGTTGGCAACAATCATGAACCGGCGTTAGGAACAATCATGAACTAGCGTTGGCAACAATCATGAACCGGCATTAGGAACAATCATGAACCGGCGTTGGCAACAATCATCACCCGGAAGTATCAGTTTTTATAACCTGACAAAGGTGGTAATCATAAACCGGCAAGTTCTACATTTTCAAGACAACTGAATATCCGTTGAATATTTGAAGACCAATATTTTTGTCAAGTCAGAGCATTCAAGGCTGATTCAAGTGGATTCTTTATTTACAAAATATTTTCTACAAGAAAATTGATTATGAAGCTGGTATATTGACTCAGATTTTCAGAAGGAAGAAATGACAAGGATATAAGGATGATCAAGTGCCGGTTTACAAGAATATTTAAACCGGAGCACAACCCGACAAATTTGTTCTTGTGTTTATGTTGCAGATCAGTTTAACATGGATGAATCCAAATTAAACTGGGGGCTAGTGTCGGGGATATACCCCACGGTATAAACCGTCGGATGTATGACCCAGCTAGAGTTTGGCGATTCACCGGCGACCCACTTGGACCTGGCGGTTTAACATTTATTGATAATCCGGCAGGCGGGTCAGAGGAGCGACAAGACCCGGTAGCCCAATGGGCAGTTTATGAAAGGCCCGATCACGCTATGGTGGGCCGGTTTATGAGGAAAGCACAAGGAATGTTTTTCTACAAAGGAAGCAAGACTAGGACTCCACTTGTAATAGAGTAATCCTAATCCTACTAGGACTAGTCATATAACCCGCCCCTTCAACATATATAAGGAGGGGCAGGGCTCCCCAAAGAGGATAGGCGACAAGCAAGAAACAATCTCTAGGGCTAGACACAACTAGAGGAGAGCCGGTTTACGGCGACTCCCTCGTGATGATAATGAGATCTAGCATCAAACAGCATGTAGGGTTTTTACCGGATGATGTTTCCCAGGGCCCGAAGCTGTCTAAACCCTTGTCTTGTGTTGCGTCTCTCGATTCCGCTCAACCCCTGTCAAGCTACCACATAGATGCGTTGGCCTAGCGACTAAGTCCTCACACTAAGGACATATGACGTGTTAATTCCACGACACTACTCAAACAAGTTTTTGCTACTGTAAAATTTGACTTACGTCCAGATTAGTAAACGAAGCTTGTTTCTTTCGCCGTTTGACTTTCGTTGCTTCGTTCGATTTGATTCTTTTTGCAAACCGGAGTTCTTAAGTTGAACTTTCTGGTTAGATCTCTTATTTGAGTTTTACCTATGCATTAGATGAGTACTTATTGTATGCTTGTTTGTTTGCGATAGAGTACCAGAATTGCGCCGCTTGCTACTTCGAATATCTAGGTTTTGCGGATCATCAGCAAGGCAAGTAACACTTTGATCATACCCCTTTACTACCTAGTTTTATTGCATTAGATAAATCCTCAAACAATTGCATGATTAGGATTTGATTAATATGTGGGTTTTGGGAAGTAGATGAGGTAGTACCTATTACCTGTTTTATTATCAAACCTTTGGGAGTTACTCTACGTTTGCTTATTATGCCATGCTATGCTAGTAGACGTGGATTAGGTGAGTGTATCCATGACAGATGTGAGATTGTTAATTTAATGGTTTATTTAAAGTGGCAACTTTAATACACATCTGGGTGGATTGAGGCACCTGGGTATTGCAGCGATTGCCTATTTTCTTTTTGGACCACCACCCAGGCTCAAAGGGATCATGAGATTATTCATGCTAGAAACTTCCGTGTACAGCCACAAGCTACTATGGGCTCTAGCATAGTTGACTAAGTTGTGCGAATTCTTACAGTGGTAGACTAGCAGATGTAGGGGATGTAGGTTGGTACTGTCTACCCGATCGTAAGGTGCTAGCGCTTCTGAAAGACTATGTCTCGGTCATCCGTTTCTCAAAAAACATGTAGTGCGAGAATCCCAACGGAGGAGATCGAGTCTTGTGGGGAAAGTGCGCAAACCTCTGCAGAGTGTACAAACTAATCATCGTTAGCCGTGTCCACGGTTATGGACACCTTGAGTATCTAGTACTTGGATTATCATGTGAATCTCATCATGTTACTTTTAATTAATACTGTTGGGTTCGTTTAATGATGATGTTACTTAATTGGGATTGAGAATGATGTCAACCATTCTCAATGTTTAACAACCACCATGATAGTTAAATAAATTTATTCCTTTGCAGTAGGGTAAAATTGGCTTTATGCAAAAAAAAACTGTAACCATAGAGCTTTCCACCAGCCATATATGCATGTAGTATAGCATTATTCTTTCATTACTCTCTATATGTTACATTGCTAGCATATTCCATGTGCTGACCCGTTTCAGGCTGCAATGTTCATGTTGCAGACTTTTCAGACGACGAGTAAGATGCCTTATGATCGTGGTTCTATACTCAGTGATGCCGTTGGAGTTGATGGACTCACTTTATCTTCCAAGCCTTCCATTGTTATCATTGTTTAGATGGCCTTAAGCCATATTTATTGTAATAAGCTCTCTTTGGAGACAAGCGATGTAATAAGTGTGTGATTGCTACTCTGTTATAAATCCTTCGAGTACTATGCGTGTCAGCATTACTGATCCAGGGATGACACTGATGCACACAGATCAGACTGTTTGAGGTCTGGTCGCTACAAGATGGTATCAGAGCACACGCTAACTGTAGGACACGACCACTAAGTTAAAGCCCTAGATCACTACTCTCTCTTCTCATTCCTGACTCCTCATCTTTTCTACTCTTTTAGGATGGCGGATGCAAGGAACAAGTTCACGCAACCGGATGAAGAAACACCCTTTGGACGACACATGAAGGAAGTTACCAAGTACCTGAACATCGGAGTACCAAGCTTCACCAGGACCTACAATGCCACTTTACCTAAAGAGGAGCGCTGGATGATTCAAGTTCAAGTCCCAGGAAGGACGTTCATGCCCGTCACTGAGCCCATAGAGTTTTCATTTGATGCGCCGACCTGGAGTCTAGGAAAGAGCATGGCAGCCCACATCACCATGGGACGTATTGGAGAAGTTTACCACAAGGAGCTTAAGGATACTATCTACCAGATTTGTAGGCGCCGAGATGAGCAATGGGAGATGATCAGCACCGGGAAGGACAGATCAATTGCGGCTTTCATCCAGGAGTTAAACCAGCACATTCGACGCTAGGAGAACCAGATGTGTGCAGGCATGATGGATCTGAAGAAGGCCATAACCAAGATCATGGAACTGGAGGAAGAACTCAAGTCTACACGTGATGGATATGAGGAGGAAATAGCAACGCTAGTCGAGAAGAATGATGATCTGAAGAAGAAGCTAAGAGTGTTTATGGGATTTCCCACAACTGGAGAAGACCAAGATTGCACTTGTCCAGAGAACTACATCATCATCGACGACACCGACTCGGACCCAGACGATAGTGATGATGACTATGTTGACAAAGTTAGAGCAGATATCATGGAGTCTTCATCGAAGCAGTTTCTCTAGTAGACCACCATAACAGTAGTAGTATTTTCCCCCATAGTTTGAGCACTTTTGTAACAATAGATAGACCGTTGTATGCCCTTGCTTGATTGAATGAAGTGTTTTGATTGCAATTTGTCTCATGTGCATATGGGTAGTGTTTTCCCTCTAGACCTCATTCTATTCTGTATTCTCATCTTTTCTAAACCCTCAGATGCCTCCGAGACGCGACAATGGATTTGCTTTCCCACCGGAGCTCACTCAGTTGATCCAGCAGCAGAATGCATTGATGCAGATATTAGTCCAGAATTAGAATCAGGGGAACAACAACAACAACAACCCACCACCACCACCACCTGTTGATCACTTAACCCGTTTTCTTAGGCTGAATCCGCCGGTGTTCTCCAGTAGCACCAAGCCGATTGTTGCAGATGATTGGCTTCGCAAGACAGCCAGTGAGTTGACCACTGCAGGATGCACAGATGCGGAGAAGGTGTGATTTGCCGCACATCAGCTTGAAGGACCCACAACATCATGGTGGGAGAATTTCACAGCCACCTATCCAGTAGACACTGTCACATGGGATCAGTTTCAGCAGGCTTTCCGTACTGCCCATGTTTCAGCAGGAGCTATGGCCATGAAGAAGCGTGAGTTTCACAACTTACGCCAGGGAGGACGTATAGTTGGCCAGTATGTGGATGACTTTAGTAAGCTAGCACGTTATGCCCCAGATGACGTTGCTACGGATGCAGCTAAGCAAGGGAAGTTTCTGGAAGGACTGAATGATGAGCTGAGCATGCAGTTGATGGTAGAAAGTTTCAATACCTACCAGGAGTTGGTAGATAGAGCTCTCATGATTGAAGGGAAGCAGCAACGGATTGAGAACCGCAAGAGGAAGTATGGACAAGGGAAGTACAATTCTGGGGCTCAGCAGAAGCCACGTTTTACCCCAAAATCAGGAGGACAGTTCCAGCATACCCATGGAGGTGGTAGCTCACACAACCATAATGGTTCCAAGAATGATAACGGGAATGGAGGAAGCAATGGCCAGAACCATAGCAATCCCTCAACACCAGCCAAGAGAGATTTGAGTCAAGTCACTTGCTTCAAGTGCCAAAAGACCGGACATTACGCCAATGAATGTCCTGAAGGCCAGAATGGAAATGGCAATGGAAGCTCTGCGAAGAAGCCAAACACTTTCAACAGAGGATAGGTGAACCACGTTAGCATGGAGGGGGTTGAAGCCCAGCCTGATGCAGTAATAGGTAAGTTTTTGGTTAAGTCATTTACTGCACTCGTTCTTTTTGATACTGGTGCATCGCATTCGTACATATCAAGGGGATTTGTGGATAAGTATAAACTGCCAACCCAAGCCCTTAGGTCACCCATGTTAGTAACCTCGCCTGGAGCAGAATATATGGCTAGACTATGGTGTGATCGGTTACCATTAAGGATTGGTAACTACGTGTTTCCTCGGACCTAATAGTATTGGAATCACAAGGATTGGATGTGATATTAGGCATGGATTGGTTATCGAAGTATGGAGGGAACATTGAATGCGCCAGTAAGACAATTTTGCTTACAACGCCAGAAGGAAAGATGGATCAAGTATGTATCAAGGCATGAGCTGAAGAGGACACAAGTAAATTCCTTATCAGGAGTTGTGCAGGAGGAAGTACCAGTAGTGAAGGATTTTCCTAATGTATTTCCAGAAGAGTTGCCAGGCATGCCACCAGATAGAGACATCGAGTTTTTGATTGAGCTTTTGCCAGGCACAGGGACGATATCCAAGAGACCATACAGGATGCCTGCAAAAGATTTGGAGGAGATTAAGATTCAGATTAAGGAGTTACTGGATAAAGGCTATATTCGCCCAAGTTCTTTGCCTTGGGGATCACCAGTACTTCTAGTGGAGAAGAAGGACAGATCATTAAGGATGGTTGTTGATTATCGAGGATTGAATGCAGTAACAATCAAGAACAAGTACCCACTGCCGATGATCAATGATTTGTTTGACCGATTACAAGGAGCAAAGGTATTTTCCAAGATCGATTTGCGATCAGGATACCATCAGTTGAAGATTCGAGAGCAAGATATACCTAACACGGCTTTTACCACCAGGTATGGGATGTACGAGTATACTGTTATGTCATTTGGTCTGACTAACGCACCTGCCTATTTCATGAACATGATGAACAAGGTGTTTATAGAGTTCTTGGATAAGTTCGTCGTGGTGTTCATTGATGATATTTTGGTCTACTCAAAGAACGAAGAAGAGCATAAGGAGCATTTGCGTTTTGTACTTAAGAAGCTCAGAGAACATCAGTTATATGACAAGTTCAGCAAATGTGAATTTTGGCTGAAGAAGTTGGATTCCTCAGACATGTTATATCCGAAGAAGGAATAGTAGTAGATCCCACCAAAGTGATCACTGTGACCAATTGGGTAGCACCAACGACAGTTGGAGAGATCCGAAGTTTTCTTGGACTGGCAGGATACTACTGGAGATTCATTGAGAATTTCTCAAAGATTGCAAAGCCCATGACGGAGTTGTTGAAGAAGGATACCAAGTTCAATTGGACTGAGGAATGTGAGGCCAGTTTCCAGAAGTTGAAGAAACATTTGGTTACCTCACTAGTGTTGATTCTGCCAGATCAAAGCAAGGATTACGAGGTGTATTGCGACACTTCACGTCGAGGACTCGGAGCCGTGCTTATGCAGGAGGTGTTTCATATGCTTCACGACAGCTTAAACCTCATGAGTTGAATTATGCCATGCATGATTTGGAGTTAGCAGCCGTAGTGCATGCATTGAATACTTGGAGACATTTTCTTATCGGAAATCATTGTGAGGTGTACACAGATCACAAGAGTTTGAAGTACATTTTCACGCGGAAGAAGTTGAATCTTAGGCAGAGGAGACGGTTGGAGCTCATCAAGGATTATGATATGAGATTGCAGTATCACCTAGGAAAGGCTAACGTAGTAGCCGATGCGTTGAGCCGTAAGAGCCATGTCAATACACTCATGACCGGAGGGTTGCCAAAGGAGTTAGCCGAGGACCTTTGCGAACTATGTTTGGAGATAGTTCCGAGAGGCTATGTAGTAGCATTGGAAATTCAGTCGACTTTGATGGATAAGATCAGAGAAGCTCAGAAGGCTGACAAGGAAATTGCCGAGATAAAGGAGAAGATGAGCAAAGGTAAAGCTAAGGGATTTCGTGAGGATGAGCACGATACCTTATGGTTTGAAGACCGTGTTTATGTGCCTAATGACCCGGTGATCAGGAAGTTGATTTTGCAAGAGGCCCATGATTTGCCATATTCGATTCACCCAGGAAATACCAAGATGTATTTGGATTTGAAGGACACTTTCTGGTAGACCAGAATGAAGAAGGATATTGTGGAGTATGTAGCAGTTTGTGATGTATGTCAGAGAGTAAAGGCAGAACATCAGAAGCCAGCAGGATTGTTACAACCGTTGTCGATACCCAAATGGAAGTGGGATAAACTAGGCATGGATTTTATTACCGGATTGCCCAGGACTCGTTCAGGCTATGACTCGATTTGGGTTGTAGTCGATCGTTTGACGAAGGTAGCACATTTCATTCCAGTGAAGACAACTTACACCAGTGCTAAGTTGGCCAAGATATACATGACCAGGATCGTATGTCTGCATGGAGTTCCAAAGAGCATTGTATCAGATAGAGGAACCCAGTTTACCTCAAAGTTCTGGAATTAGTTGCATGAAACTTTGGGTACCAGGCTAGAGTTCAGTACAGCTTTTCATCCGTAGACAGATGGATAGACCGAGAGAGTCAAACAGATTTTGGAGGATATGCTGAGGGCTTGTGCGCTAGATTACGGATCTAGTTGGGACGACAATTTGCCATATGCGGAGTTCTCTTACAACAACAGTTATCAATCCAGCTTGAAGATGGCCCCTTTCCAGGCAGAAAAGCTATGCAGATTCAAAACGCAAGGAGACAGTTTATGAAGTCGGAGATAGAGTCTATCTTCATGTATCACCACTTCGAGGAGTTAAGAGATTTGGAGTTAAGGGAAAGTTAGCGCCATGTTTTGTGGGACCATACAAAGTTTTGGAGCGTATGGGAGAAGTTGCCTACAAGTTGGAATTGCCTGAGGGATTGTCAGGAATTCACGACGTGTTCCACGTTTCTCAGTTGAAGAAGTGCCACGCAGAGATGGCTGACATACCGCTGAGAGATACAGTGCCGCTAGAGGCGATTCAGTTGGACAGTAATTTGACCTATGAGGAGAAACCAGTTAAGATTCTTGAGTATGCCAGCCGAGTCACCCGCAGCAAGGTTATCATGTTTTGCAAAGTTCAGTGGAGCCACCATACCGAGGATGAAGCCACCTGGCAGAGAGAAGAAGATCTGCTGAAGGACCACCCTCACCTATTTTCTAGCCAACCCGAATCTCGAGGGCGAAATTCATCTTAAGGGGGGTAGGTTTGTAACATCCCAAATTTTCAATTTGGAATGTTATACAATAGATCATTATTGCACATCATATTTATTGCATTTTGACTCAATCCTAGAAATTCTACGCAACTCAAGGACCCACGGAGAGAGTTGGGGATTTCGATAATTTCATATTTGAGTTTTCTCAAATTTTGAAAATAGCATCATTTGATTTTATTTATTTTATCTTCAATTATTTCAATTATAAGAAGATGAGAGAGGGAATAAAATGACTTTCCCAAAATAAAGAAATATTGAGGATTTAATAAAAAAATCAAATAAGATTTGATTTTGGATTTTATTGCTATTTTATTTGAATTTAGGAAAATTGTGTGTTTTTCAAAATTTCATTTAGGCCCCAAATAAATGTTCATCTAAACCAGCTTGATTTTAGAGGACGGGGAAAATTTATTTCGGGATTTTTGGAGTCCGTTTAGTATTTCTTTCGTTTGATTTTTCTGCGCGAAAATTATTCAAAAAAAAAAGTCCGAACCGACCTTGGGTCGTAACCGGCCAGGACTCCGCCTGACCGAGGGTCTTTATATAGCGCGCCCCGGGCCGACCCCCAGCCCAAGCCGCCCCCGCCGCCCCAGCCCACCCGCGCCCGCGCCCCAAACCCTAGCCGCCCGCGCTGCCGCCGCCGCCACGGCCGCCGCCCCGCGCCATCACCGCCGACCCGCACGCCGAGGTTGACCCGAGCCGCCGCCGTTTTTTTTAGAAAAACCGTTTGATTTTTTCGTCGGTTTTTTTAGATCCGTTTTTTATTAGATCGGTTTGTTTTTCGGTTTAGGTTAATTAGCGAGTGTTCGCTCGTTCGCTCGTTTTAACGAACACATTCATCGTCTAGATCCAGATAACGAACGTTCGTTCGTTAATCTGTTCGTCGTTTTTCTTTTTCTCAGATTTATTCCGCGATTTTTTGACCCGGCTAGAGTTTGGCGATTCACTGGCGACCCACTTGGACCTGGTGGTTTAAGATTCATTGGTAATCCGGTAGGCGGGTCAGAGGAGCGACAAGACCCGGTAGCCCAACGGGCGGTTTATGAAAGGCCCAATCACGCTATGGTGGGCCGGTTTATGAGGAAAGCACAAGGAATGTTTTTCTACAAAGGAAGCAAGACTAGGACTCCACTTGTAATAGAGTAATCCTAATCCTACTAGGACTAGTCATATAAGCTGCCCCTTCAACATATATAAGGAGGGGCAGGCTCCCCAAAGAGGACAGGCGACAAGCAAGAAACAATCTCTAGGGCTAGACACAACTAGAGGAGAGCCGGTTTACGGCGACTCCCTCCTAATGATAATGAGATCTAGCCTCAAACAGCATGTAGGGTTTTTACCGGATGATGTTTCCCGGGGCCCGAAGCTGTCTAAACCCTTGTCTTGTATTGCGTCTCTCAATTCAGCTCAACCCTTCTCAAGCTACCACATAGATGTGTTAGCCTCGCGACTAAGTCCTCACACTAAGGACATCTGACGTGTTGATTCCACGACACTACTCAAACAAGTTTTTGCTACTGTAAAATTTGACTTAGGTCCAGATTAGTAAACGAAGCTTGTTTCTTTCGCCGTTTGACTTTTGTTGCTTCATTCGATTTGATTCTTTTTGCAAACTGGAGTTCTTAAGTTGAACTTTTTGGTTAGGTCTCTTATTTGAGTTTTACCTGTGCATTAGATGAGTACTTATTGTATGCTTGTTTGTTTGCGATAGAGTACCCGGATTGCGCCGCTTGCTACTTCGAATCTCTAGGTTTCACGGATCATCAGCAAGGCAAGTAACACTTTGATCATACCCCTTTACTACCCAGTTTTATTGCATTAGATAAATCCTCAAATAACTGGATGATTAGGATCTGATTAATATGTGGGTTTTGGGAAGTAGATGAGGTAGTACCTATTACCTGTTTTATTATCAAACCTTTGGGAGTTACTCTATGTTTGCTTATTATGCCATGCTATGCTAGTAGACATGGATTGGGTGAGTGTATCCATGACAGATGTGGGATTGTTAATTTAATGGTTTATTTAAGGTGGAAACTTTAATACACATCTGTGTGGATTGAGGCACCTGGGTATTCCAGCGATTGCCTGTTTCTTTTTGGACTGCCACCCAGGCTCAAAGGGATCATGCGATTATTCATGCTAGAAACTTCCGTGTGCAGCCACAAGCTACTATGGGCTCTAGCATAGTTGACTAAGTTGTGCGAACTCTTACAGTGGTAGACTAGCAGATGTAGGGGATGTAGGTTGGTACTGTCTACCTGATCGTAAGGTGCTAGCGCTTCTGAAAGACTATGTCTCGGTCATCCGTTTCTCAAACACCATATAGTGCAAGAATCCCAACGGAGGAGATCGAGTCTTGTGGGGAAAAGTGCACAAACCTCTATAGAGTGCGCAAACTAATCATGGTTAGCCGAGTCCCCAGTTATGGACATCTTGAGTATCTAGTACTTGGATTATCATGTGAATCTCATCATGTTACTTTTAATTAATACTATTGGGTTTGTTTAATGATGATGTTACTTAATTGGGATTGAGAATGCTGTCAACCATTCTCAATGTTTAACAACCACCATGATAGTTAAATAAATTTATTCGTTTGCAGTAGGGAAAAATTGGCTTTATGCAAAAAAACTGTAATCATAGAGCTTTCCACCAGCCATATACGCATGTAGTATAGCATTATTCTTTCATTACTCTCTATTCATTACATTGCCAGCATATTCCATGTGCTGACCCGTTTCGGGCTGCAACGTTCATGTTGCAGACTTTTCAGACGATGAGTAAGATGCCTTAGGATCGTGGTTCTATACTCGTGATGCCATTGGAGTTGATGGACTCACTTTATCTTCCAAGCCTTCCGCTGTTATCGTTAGTTAGATGGCCTTAAGCCATATTTATTGTAATAAGCTCTCTTTGGAGACATTCGATGTAATAAGTGTGTGATTGCTACTCTGTTATAAATCCTTCGAGTACTGTGCGTGTCAGCATTACTGATCCAGGGATGACACTGATGCATAGAGATTAGACTGTTTGAGGTCTGGTCGCTACAGATTCGCCCGAGCAACTTATTACTGTGGGAATATGTGAGTACCAGCAGATTCAAGGAACAGAGAAATGATGTTTGCTTCATCCGAGCAACTTACTGTGGCGAAGGTAGGGCTCTGTGATTTGACTGCTCACTAGTCATTACTACTCAACTACAAGCTGAAAGACATCGATCAGCTGTGCTGCGACAAGAAGCGGAAGGACTGCAGAAGTCCCTGGAGCATTCAGATGCATACTTTCTGGTGCAACAGCAAGCGTTAGAGGATTTTAGCGCCAAACAGGACAAAGCTAATAAGCTTGCTAAGCTTATTGCCGGCATGGTGGATATCCAGGATAACGTTTCTTGAGTTCTTCTGAAGTTGTTTCAGTTATGCTCTTATTTTGTTGCCGCGTTTATTTGCACTGGTGGCCAATATTGACGGCCAGTATATGTAATATGCTGTTTTGTTCCCTATATTTGCACTGGTGGCGAACTTTGATGCCCAGTGGATGTAATATGTGTAATAGCGGTAATAGGCTAGCGTTAATTGCTTGCTTATTTATTTCCTTATTATCTTGTTTAGTTCTTTGCTTGTAGTCACTGCAGCTCTTTTTCTGTGTTTTTCTAGTGGCCACAATAGCCTATTTTTGGTAACAAGGCCAAAATAATCATGGCAACACACGGACTGTTGTAACCATGGGCCTCCTGCGGGCCATATGATCCATGGGCCTTCTTCGGGCCGTAGGATCCATTGGCCTTCTATACGGGCCATAGGATCCATTGGCCTTCTATACGGGCCGTAGGATCCATGGCCCTTCTACGGGCCATAGGGTCCATGGGCCTTCTGCGGGTCATACGATCCATGGGCCTTCTACAGGCCGTATGATCCATGGGCCTCATACGGGCCGTAGGATCCATGGGCCTTCTACAGGGCGTATCATCATTTCATCAATCATGGGCCGTACTATTCATGGACCATAACAGACCGTTAATAGGCCGTATTTGATAACTCTATGAAAACAGCCCAAAGGGTTTTTTTTTACATGAAAATGGCCCAACGTATTAATGGTCCACAAACGGGCCGACTTTAACGACGGGCTGAATTTGGCCCACAAGCAGAAAATGACAGTAACGGGCCGTATGTAACCGAATGCTGCAAATGAGCCCAAGAATCAATGGGCCCTGAGAAGGCCGAAATATAACTTGGGCTGGAAACGGCCCAATGGAATAACGGGCCATTAATGGGTATAAAGTGATACGCTGTTCATTATGGGCCAGTTTCACCACGGGCTGTTATTGGGCCAAGAGTTACAAAGGGCCTCATATGGGCCGAAAGAAGTCATGGGCCACACATGGGCCGGAAGTTAAAACAGACTGGAATCATATTGGACGGCCCAGATGACGCCACTGGGCCTAATTCGGAGAGGTCGTAACGGGCCCTGGGTTAGCGGGCTGTAAATGGGCTATATGCGAATAGGTCGTTAACAGGCTTTCCGTGGGCCGGCCCACCACCTTTTAACCAAGTCAAACGGGCCAACCTTTTCACAGGAATGGGCCTCTGTTGGTCCGTGCCACGTGTTGCCGTATCATAGGCGCCTTTGGTCCAATGAGTGGATGACATCTGTCCCAACGGTGAGCCGACGCATGTTTCCTCCCGCCAATGATGATTTTACACGTGGAAAATCCCCATTGGTCGGGGCTGTTAACGGGTTATCGGATCCAAAACCGGACCCGATAGCTTAACGGCGTTCCGTTACGGTGGATGCCACGTGTCGGTCACCCTTGACGAAAGCACTTCTGTGACGCGCGATTTATCGTCATGGAAGTGGACACTTCCGTGATGATAATTTTGGTAATGTCATGGAACACTTCTACGACAGCACATGAATGACTATCTTTATTCTATCACAAAATCGTCATGGATGTACATGCATGATAGAAAATGCGACCTACTGTGACAAACACGTATCATCACGGAAGTGTATTTTTTTCTAGTGTATCCTATGACATGCCTTGCTATCATGGTCGTGCAAGGTGTCACCGCTCCTTCTACTTTTTAACCCACATGATGGGCCCATAACCCACAGTTCCACAGGATCGAAACCTGACTCTCCTATACACCCCCTATTTCCAAAGTTATTCCTCACACCTGGCTTCGTATGTGATTCACTAGCCACCTTCCGAGAGATCATCAATTCTGGTACCAGACACAGCACTTATTCCCATTGGTCTTAACCAGTCTCACATTCCGTTTCAGGCAACAAACGATTGCCTATCTGCTTGAAACTTCTTATTACACCTTTTTACTTTACTCTCGATGACTTTCTTGAATGTCAACTCAAGAGATGCCTCTATACCTCGTTCATTAAGATAGCCCCTAGGTACCTAACATATGTTGAACTCCGTCCTTCCTGAGTTTTTCCACTTAACTTTTTGCTAAGTACGATGGAGATCCTGAAGAAAGGATGTCGACTTCATCATGATGACCTGAAGTAGAGAAATCAAGACATCAACATAGTGGATCGACCTCTTCGAGAAGAACAACCAAGACCAAGAAGAATCGTTAGAGTTTCATAACCAATTCTTTCCCCTTGCTCTACCACTTAAATCTCGGCACGAGATTTCTGGTAGTGGAGGAGATTTGTGATGCCCGAGTAATAAAGCTACAGTAAACCTTTAGTTAATGATGCCACATCACCTTGATTACTATTGCTAATCTCGCATTAGTTCAAAAGCGATTCTAATTCAAATTCAAAATTAGGCAAATAATGTAAGATTTCAAACAATAAAATAGAAGTGTTCGAAATGTGGCAAATAATTCATAGTTAATATTGGTGGAGAAGCCAACATTTTATAAAGTGTTTAAAGTTCTAAAATAAATAAAACAGTGGTAAAACAATTAATTAAATGCCCTTTTAAGATCTGAAAAGATGGAAACTATTTTGAATGTGTGCCAAACACTTTGTGGCGGTAGAGTAAACTAAAACATTAATTTAGGGACAAGGTTTAAGTTTTCTAAAACTAAAATAAAATAAGAACAAAAAGTAAATATACAAATCAAAACAAAAACGAAACAAATCAATAAAAATAAAAAGAAGCACCCTTCCCGCTGGGCCTTGGCCTAGATGGCCAAGCGGCCCAGCCAAACTGCCCAGCCGGCCACCCCATGGCCTATATGGCCTCACCCACCTAACCCTTACCCGATCCACCCTCTCTCTCAATCCCCCACCATTACCCTTGTCCCCTCACCCGCGCCGCCACATGCACGCACGCACGCTCAATGGAGCGGGCGCCCGACACCCGAGTTGCCGCTCCCCAGAGGCCGCCGCCCGCCGACGCCGAGCACCGCCACCCCCGGCCTCCTCCTCGCGGCTCCCCTCCTTCCGCGTCTCCCTTGTCAGCTCGCCCTGCGAATCCTCTTCCTCTGCACGAAGGCCTCCCACAACCCGCACCTCTACATCGCCCTCGCGCCTACCGGCCCGTCTGGCCGCCGGACCTCACCAGCAAGGTCCCTCTGGCTCCCCTGGCCCCCCTACATGCTCTGATGTAAGATCTGCTCCTCTCCTCTCCCTCCTTGCGTGCGGCTGCAGACCGACCTCCACCACACTTGGACCCCGCGTGCGCCCTCTATCTCCCGTGCGCTCTGCTGCTCACCCCTGTGCCTCTCAAGTGTGCCCATCGCTTGCCCCACAGCTGCTCGCCACGCTCTCACTCGCTCGTGGCCGCACCCCCTGCTCACCCTGTGAGCCACTACTCATTGTTGCTTCTCTGTGGCTGCCTAGTACTGCTGCAGCTTAGCGTTTGCGGCCCCTGCTCGCCCGCGCCGCCATGCCGCTCGTTCTTGCCAGAGCAACCAGGCAAGCCCCCCCCCCTTGATCACCTGATATCACCTATTCCTTCTCTCTACTGCTTGCATTAGAGTAGTGTAGCATGTTACTGCTTTCGGTTAATCCTATTCTGCTGCATAGCCAGTCATTGTTGCTACAACGGTTGATACCTTACCTGCAATCCTAAATGCTTAGTATATGATGCTAGTTTATCATCAATCTACATACTTGTCCATCTGCCATGCTATACTATCGGGCCGTGATCACTTGGGAGGTGATCACGGGTATATATGTACATACATACTATACAGATGGTGACTAAAGTCAGGTCGACTCGTAGAGTACCCGCAAGTGATTTAGATGTGGGGGCTAAAAGGACAGGTGGCTCCATCCAGGTAGTGGTGGGCCTGGGTTCCCGACGGCCCTTGAGTGCTACTTTGAGGTGGAGCGACAGGGCAGGTTGTGACCACCTAGGAGACAGGTGGGCCTTGTCCTCGTCGGCGTCCACGGTTACTTCAAAATAGCACGCTTAACGAGATCTTGGTATTTGATCTGAGTTGGGTCGTTCTGAAGGAAATATGCCCTAGAGGCAATAATAAAGTTATTATTTATTTCCTTATATCATGATAAAGTTTATTATTCATGCTAGAATTGTATTAACCGGAAACATGATACATTTGTGAATACATAGACAAACATATTGTCACTAGTATGCCTCTACTAGACTAGCTCATTAATCAAAGATGGTTATGTTTCCAAACCATAGACATGATTTGTCATTTGATTAACGGGATCACATCATTAGGAGAATGATGTGATTGACATGACCCATTCCGTTAGCTTAGCACTTGATCGTTTAGTATGTTGCTATTGCTTTCTTCATGACTTATACATGTTCCTACAACTATGAGATTATGCAACTCCCGTTTACCGGAGGAACACTTTGTGTGCTACCAAACATCACAACGTAACTGGGTGCTTATGAAGGAGCTCTACAGGTGTCTCCGAAGGTACATGTTGGGTTGGCGTATTTCGAGATTAGGATTTGTCACTCGAATTGTCAGAGAGGTATCTCTGGGCCCTCTTGGTAATGCACATCACTATAAGCCTTGCAAGCAATGTGACTAATGAGTTAGTTGCAGGACGATGCATTACGTAACGAGTAAAGAGACTTGCCAGTAACGAGATCGAACTAGGTATTGAGATACCGATGATTGAATCTCGGGCAAGTAACATACCGATGACAAAAGGAACAACGTATGTTGTTATGCGGTTAGACCGATAAAGATCTTTGTAGAATATGTGGGAGCCAATATGAGCATCCAGGTTCCGTTATTGGTTATTGACCGGAAACAGTTCTAGGTCATGTCTACATAGGTCTCGAACCCGTAGGGTCCGCACGCTTAACGTTACAATGACAGTTTTATTATGAGTTTATAAGTTTTGATGTACCGAAGGTTGTTCGGAGTCCCGGATGTGATCACGGACATGACGAGGAGTCTCGAAATGGTTGAGACATAAATATTGATATATTGGAAGCCTATATTTGGATATCGGAAACGTTCCGGGTGAAATCGGGATTTTACCGGAGTACCGGGGGGTTACCGAAACCCCCCCGGGGGTTAATGGGCCTACATGGGCCATGAGGGAGAAGAGGAGGGCCGGCCAGGGCAGGCCGCACGCCCCTCCCCCCTAGTCCGAATAGTACAAGGAAAGGGGGGCGGCGCCCCTCTTTCCCCTCCCCCCTTTCCTTCTCCACCAAGGCAAGAGGAGGGATTCCTACTCCCGGTGGGAGTAGGACTCCTCCAGGCGCACCCCTAGGGGGCCGGCCGCACCTCCCTCCTCCCTCCTTTATATACGGGGGCAGGGGGGCGCCTATAGACACACAAGTTGATCATCGTGATCGTTCCTTAGCCGTGTGCGGTGCCCCCTCCACCATATTCCACCTCGGTCATATCGTTGCGGTGTTTAGGTGAAGCCCTGCGTCGGTAGAACATCATCATCGTCACCACGCCATCGTGCTGACGGAACTCATCCCCGACACCCTGCTGGATCGGAGTCCGGGGATCGTCATCGAGCTGAACGTGTGCTGAACTCGGAGGTGCCGTACGTTCGGTGCTTGGATCGGTCGGATCGTGAAGACGTACGACTTCATCAACCGCGTTGTCATAACGCTTCCGCTTACGGTCTATGAGGGTATGTGGACAACACTCTCCCCTCTCGTTGCTATGCAACACCATGATCTTGCGTGTGCGTAGGAAATTTTTTGAAAATACTACGTTCCCCAACAGTGGCATCCGAGCCTAGGTTTTATGCGTTGATGTTATATGCACGAGTAGAACACAAGTGAGTTGTGGCCGATACAAGTCATACTGCTTACCAGCATGTCATACTTTGGTTCAGCGATATTGTTGGATGAAGCGGCCCGGACCGACATTACGCGTACGCTTACGCGAGACTAGTTTTACCGCTGTGCTTTGCACATAGGTGACTAGCGGGTGTCTGTTTCTCCAACTTTAGTTGAACCGAGTATGGCTACGCCCGGTCCTTGCGAAGGTTAAAACATCACCAACTTGACAAACTATCGTTGTGGTTTCGATGCGTAGGTAAGAACGGTTCTTGCTCAGCCCATAGCAGCCACGTAAAATTTGCAACAACAAAGTAGAGGACGTCTAACTTGTTTTTGCAGGGCATGTTGTGATGTGATATGGTCAAGATGTGATGCTATATTTTATTGTATGAGATGATCATGTTTTGTAACCGAGTTATCGGCAACTGGGCGGAGCCATATGGTTGTCGCTTTATTGTATGAAATGCAAACGCCCTGTAATTGCTTTACTTTATCACTAAGCGGTAGCGATATTCGTAGAAGCAATAGATGGCGTAACGACAACGATGCTACGATGGAGATCAAGGTGTCGCGCCGGTGACGATGGTGATCATGACGGTGCTTCGGAGATGGAGATCACAAGCACAAGATGATGATGGCCATATCATATCACTTATATTGATTGCATGTGATGTTTATCCTTTATGCATCTTATCTTACTTTGATTGACGGTAGCATTATAAGATGATCCCTCACTAAATTATCATAGTAAAAGTGTTCTCCCTGAGTATGCACCGTTGCTAAAGTTCTTCGTGCTGAGACACCACATGATGATCGGGTGTGATAGGCTCTATGTTCAAATACAACGGGTGCAAAACAGTTGCACACGCGGCATAGTCAGGTTAAACTTGACGAGCCTAGCATATAACAGATATGGCCTCGGAACACGGAGACCGAAAGGTCGAACGTGAATCATATAGTAGATATGATCAACATAGTGATGTTCACCATTGAAACTACTCCATCTCACGTGCTGATCGGACATGGTTTAGTTGATTTGGATCACGTGATCACTTAGATGACTAGAGAGATGTCTGTCTAAGTGGGAGTTCTTAAGTAATATGATTAATTGAACTTAAATTTATCATGAACTTAGTCCTGATAGTATTTTGCAAATTATGTTGTAGATCAACAGCTTGCGTTGTTGCTTTCATATGTTTATTTTGATGTGTTCCTAGAGAAAATTGTCTTGAAAGATGTTAGTAGCAATGATGCGGATTGGATCCGTGATCTGAGGTTTATCCTCATTGCTGCAGAGAAGAATTATGTCCTTAATGCACCGCTAGGTGACAGACCTATTGCAGGAGCAGATACAGACGTTATGAACGTTTGGCTAGCTCAATATGATGACTACTTGATAGTTTAGTGCACCATGCTTAACGGCTTAGAATCGGGACTTCAAAGACGTTTTGAACGTCATGGACCATATGAGATGTTCCAGGAGTTGAAGTTAATATTTCAAGCAAATACCCGAGTTGAGAGATATGAAGTCTCCAACAAGTTCTATGGCTAAAAGACGGAGGAGAATCGCTCAACTAGTGAGCATGTGCTCAGATTGTCTGGGTACTACAATCGCTTGAATCAAGTGGGAGTTAATCTTCCAGATAAGATACTGATTGACAAAGTTCTCTAGTCACCATCACCAAGTTAGTAGAACTTTGTGATGAACTATAGTATGCAAGGGATGACGAAAACGATTCCCGAGCTCTTCGTGATATTGAAATCGACGAAGGTAGAAATCAAGAAAGAGCATCAAGTGTTGATGGTTGACAAGATCACTAGTTTCAAGAAAAGGGCAAAGGAAAAGAAAGGGAACTTCAAGAAGAATGGCAAGCAAGTTGTCACTCCCGCGATGAAGCCCAAAGCTGGACCAAAGCCTGAAACTGAGTGATTATACTGCAAAGGAAATGGTCACTAGAAGCGGAAATTCCCTGAATATTTGGTGGATAAGAAGGATGGCAAACTGAACAAGGGTATATTTGATATACAGGTTATTGATGTGTACCTTACTAGTGTTTATAGTAACCCCTGAGTATTTGATACTTGTTCGGTTGCTAAGATTAGTAACTCGAAACAGGAGTTACAGAATAAACAGAAACTAGTTGAAGGGGAAGTGACGATGAGTGTTGGAAGTAGTTCCAAGATTGATATGATCATCATCACACACTCCCTATACTTTCGGGATTAGTGTTAAACCTAAATAAATGTTATTTGGCGTTTGCGTTGAGCATAAATATGATTTGATCATGTTTATTGCAATACGGTTATTCATTTAAAGTCAGAGAATAATTGTTGTTCTGTTTACATGAATAAAACCTTCAATGGTCATACACCCAATGAAAATAGTTTGTTGGATCTCGATCGTAGTGATACACATATTCATAATATTGATGCCAAAATATGCAAAGTTAATAATGATAGTCCAACTTATTTGTGGCACTGCCGTTTGGGTCAAATCGGTATAAAGCGCATGAAGAAA
The DNA here is from genome assembly GCF_018294505.1 of Triticum aestivum. Taxonomy (NCBI): domain Eukaryota; kingdom Viridiplantae; phylum Streptophyta; class Magnoliopsida; order Poales; family Poaceae; genus Triticum; species Triticum aestivum. The sequence goes on along the minus strand of NC_057798.1, from coordinate 662,641,371 downwards.
CTCCATAAAGATTAATTTTCGGAATCACTTGGTTATGAATCATTTGATGTTTGCGAACCATGCCTTTTGGGCAAGATGACTAAAACTCCGTTCTCCGGAACAAGGGAACGAGCTACTGACTTATTGGAAATAATACATACCGATGTATGAGATCCGACGAGTGTTAAGGCTCATGGCGTGTATCGTTATTTTCTGACCTTCACAGATGATTTGAGCAGATATGGGTATATCTACTTAATGAAACATAAGTTTGAAACATTTGAAAAGTTCAAATAATTTTAGAGTGAAGTGGAAAATCATCGTAACAAGAAAAATAAAGTTTCTACGATCTGATCGTGGAGACGAATATTTGAGTTACGAGTTTGGCCTTCATATAAAACAATGTGGAATAGTTTCACAGCTCACGCCACCTGGAACACCGCATCATTATGGTGTGTCCGAACGTTGTAATCGTACTTTACTAGATATGGTGCGATCTATGATGTCTCTTATCGGTTTACCACTATCGTTTTGGGGTTGTGCATTAGAGACAACTGCATTCACGTTTAATAGGGCACATCTAAATCCGTTGAGACGACACCATATGAACTATGGTTTAGCAGTAAACCTAAGTTGTTGTTTCTTAAAGTTTGGAGTTGCGATGCTTATGTGAAAAAGGTTTCAACCTGATAAGCTCGAACCCAAATCGGAGAAGTGCGTCTTCATAGAATACCCAAAGGTAACTATTGGGTACACCTTCTATCACAGATCCCAAGGCAAGTTATTCATTGCTAAGATGGATCCTTTCTAGAGAAGGAGTTTCTCTCGAAAGAAGTGAGTGGGAGGAAAGTAGAACTTGATGAGGTAACTGTACATGCTCCCTTATTGGAAAGTAGTTCATCACAAGAACCAGTTCCTGTGACAACTACACCAATCAGTGAGGAAGCTAATGATATTGATCATGAAACTTCAGATCAAGTTACTACTGAACCTCATAGGTCTACCAGAGTAAGATCCGCACCAGAGTGGTACGGTAATCCTATTTTGGAAGTCATGTTACTTGACCATGGCGAACCTACGAACTATGAGGAAGTGATGATGAGCCCAGATTCCGCGAAATGGCTTGAGGCCATGAAATCTGAGATGGGATCCATCTATGAGAACAAAGTGTGGACTTTGGTGGAGTTGCCCGATGATCGGCAAGCCATAGAAAATAAATGGATCTTCAAGAGGAAGACGGACGTTGGTAGTAGTGTTACTATCTACAAAGCTAGATTTGTCGAAAAAGGTTTTTGACAAAGTTCAAGATGTTGACTATAATGAGTTTTTTTTCTCACTCGTATCGATGCTTAAAGTCTGTCTGAATCATGTTAGCAATTGCCACATTTTATGAAATCTGGCAAATGGATGTCAAAACTGCATTCCTTAATGGTTTTCTTAAAGAAGAGTTGTATATGATGCAACCAGAAGGTTTTGTCAATCCTAAAGGTGCTAACAAAATGTGCAAGCTCCAGCGATCCATCTATGGACTGGTGTAAGCATCTCAGAGTTGAAATATACGCTTTGATAAGTTGATCAAAGCATATAGTTTTATACAGACTTGTGGTGAAGCATGTATTTACAATAAAGTGAGTGGGAGCACTACCGCCTTTCTGATAAATATATGTGAGTAACATATTGTTGATCAGAAATGATGCAGAATTTTTCTGGAAAGCATAAAGGAGTATTTGAAAAGAGTTTTTTAAAAGGAAAGACCTCAGTAAAGCTACTTACATATTGAGCATCAAGATCTATTGAGATAGATCAAGACTCTTGATAAGTTTTTCAATAAGTACATACCTTGTCAAGATTTTGAAATAGTTCTTGCATGTGTTGCAAAGGTGTGAAATTGAGTAAGACTCAAATCCCGACCATGGCAGGAAATAGAAAAGAGAATGAAAGTCATTCCCTATGCCTCAGTCATAGGTTCTATAAAGTATGCTATGCTATGTACCAGACCTATTGTATACCTTGCTCTGAATTTGGCAACGGAGTACAATAGTGATCTAGGAGTAGATCACTGGACATTGGTCAAGAATATCCTTAGTGAGGACTAAGGAAATATTTCTCGATTATGGAGGTGATAAAAGAGCCTGTCGTAAAGAGTTACATCGGTGCAAGCTTTTACACCGATCCAGATGACTCTAAGTCTCAATCTGGATACATATTGAAAGTGGGAGCAATTAACTAGAGTAGCTCCGTGCAGAGCATTGTAGACATAGAATATTTGCAAAATACATGCGGATCTTAATGTGACAGACCCGTTGACTAAGCTTCTCTCACGAGCAAAACATGATCACACCTTAGTACTCTTTGGGTGTCAATCACATAGCGATGTGAACTAGATTATTGACTCTAGGAAACCCTTTGGGTGTTGGTCACATGACGATGTGAACTATGGGTGTTAATCATATACAAATATGAATATTGGTGTTAAATCACATGGCGATGTGAACTAGATTATTGACTCCAGTGCAAGTGGGAGACTGAAGGAAATATGCCCTAGAGGCAATAATAAAGTTATTATTTATTTCCTTATATCATGATAAATGTTTATTATTCATGCTAGAGTTGTATTAACCGGAAACATGATACATGTGTGAATACATAGACAAACATATTGTCACTAGTATGCCTCTACTAGACTAGCTCATTAATCAAAGATGGTTATGTTTCCTAACCATAGACATGAGTTGTCATTTGATTAACGGGATCACATCATTAGGAGAATGATGTGATTGACATGACCCATTCCGTTAGCTTAGCACTTGATCGTTTAGTATGTTGCTATTGCTTTCTTCATGACTTATACATGTTCCTACAACTATGAGATTATGCAACTCCCGTTTACCGGAGGAACACTTTGTGTGCTACCAAACGTCACAAAGTAATTGGGTGATTATAAGGGAGCTCTACAGGTGTCTCCGAAGGTACATGTTGGGTTGGCGTATTTCGAGATTAAGATTCGTCACTCCAATTGTCGGAGAGGTATCTCTGGGCCCTCTCGGTAATGCACATCATGATAAGCCTTGCAAGCAATGTGACTAATGAGTTAGTTGCGGGATGATGCATTACATAACGAGTAAAGAGACTTGCCGGTAACGAGATTGAACTAGGTATTGAGATAACGACGATCGAATCTCGGGCAAGTAACATACCAATGACAAAAGGAACAACGTATGTTGTTATGCGGTTTGACCAATAAAGATCTTCATAGAATATGTGGGAGGCAATATGAGCATCCAGGTTCTGCTATTGGTTATTGACCGGAAATAGTTCTAGGTCATGTCTACATAGTTCTCGAACACGTAGGGTCCGCACGCTTAACGTTACGATGACAGTTTTATTATGAGTTTATAAGTTTTGATGTACCGAAGGTTGTTCGGAGTCCCGGATGTGATCACGGACATGACGAGGAGTCCCGAAATGGTCGAGACATAAAGATTGATATATTGGAAGCCTATATTTGGATATCGGAAACGTTTCGGGTGAAATCGGGATTTTACCGGAGTACCAGGGGGTTACCAGAACCCCTCCCCCCCCCCCCGGAGGGTTAATGGGCCTACATGGGCCATGAGGGAGAAGAGGAGGGCCGGCCATGGCAGGCTGCACGCCCCCTCCCCCCTAGTCCGAATAGGACAAGGAAAGGGGGGGCGCCCCCCTTTCCTCTTTCCCCTCCCCCTTTCCTTCTCCACCAAGGAAAGAGGAGGGAGTCCTACTCCCGGTGGGAGTAGGACTCCTCCAGGCACACCCCTAGGGGGCCGGCCACACCTCCCTCCTCCCTCCTTTATATACGGGAGCAGGGGGCGCCTCTAGACACACAAGTTGATCATCGTGATCGTTCCTTAGCCTTGTGCGGTGCCCCCTCCACCATATTCCACCTCGGTCATATCGTTCCGGTGTTTAGGCAAAGCCCTGCGTCGGTAGAACATCATCATCGTCACCACACCGTCATGCTGACGGAACTCATCCCCGACACCCTGCTGGATCGGAGTCCGGGGATCGTCATCGAGCTGAAGGTGTGCTGAACTCGGAGGTGCCGTATGTTCGGTGCTTGGATCGGTCGGATCGTGAAGACGTACGACTACATCAACCGTGTTGTCATTACGCTTCCGCTTATGGTCTACGAGGGTACGTGGACAACACTCTCTCCTCTTGTTACTATGCATCACCATGATCTTGCATGTGCGTAGGAATTTTTTTGAAATTACTATGTTCCCCAACACGTTGACCTTATAAGCACTAACCGACACGTGGGACAAGATATGGCCAACCGGCGTCGTGGTATCAGCCGAAGCCTCCTAGACGTCAGCGACTCACTACTAGAAAAAGGGCTATAGATGGGATGGACACTAATGGCGCACTGTACATGTGGTGCACCATTACTAAATACTAATGGCGCACCATGTGTTGGTGCGCCATTAGTGTGCAAATACTAATGACGCACCACATCCGACGGTGTGCCATTAGTAATTTTTTTTTAATTTTTTCAAAACTACTAATGGCGCACCGTGGGAGTGGTGTGCCATTACTAGTTGAACTAGTAATGGCGCACCATCCCACGGTGCGCCATTAGTAATTTGGCCCAAACATTCCCCCGAATGCACCCCCCCCCCCCCGTGGACCGCCTTTTCAGTTTCAAAAAAAATTAAAAGAAAAGGATAGAAATGTCAAAAAAAATAAAAGAAAATAAGATTCCCATGTGATATGTGGTCTAGTTGTTAGCAAAATTTACAAACATGAATTTTCGACTTTTTTGCAAAATCTTTCGAGAATTTGTAAAAATGGGCATAACTTTTGCATACGAACTCGGATGAAAAAGTTTTTTATATGAAAAATCATCTACTCGAAAAGTTACATCCGGATTTAACTGAGGGAACCCCGTTAAAATTTTTCAAAATCCTCAAAAACCTAACAGAAAAAAGATACGGGGCTTTTAAGATCTGGAGAGGCATAAAATTCAAAAAAAATCAAACGTACTAATGGCGCACCTGCCCATGGTGCGCCATTAGTATCTTCCCGCCTTCAAAATTCAAAATAAAAAAATAAAAAAAAATAATAATGGCGCACCTATGCCGTATATATGGCTGGGCATGTCCTCTCCTCCTTACCTCTTCTTCTTCTCCTCCACTCCACCTCTCCTCCACTCCTCCACTCCATCTTCCCTTCTCTCCTCCACCATACTACCCTCCTCCTCTCCGGCGACCTCCTCCTCCTCTCCGGCGACCTCCTCCTCCCTCCTCTCCTCTCCTCCCCTCCCCTCCCCTCACGGTTTCTCCTCCCTCCTCTCCGGTGAGCTCCTCCTCCCTCATCTCCGGTGAGCTCTTCCTCCCTCATCTCCGATGAGCTCCTCCTCCCTCCTCTCCTCCCATCCCATCATGGTTTCTCCTTCCTCCTCTCCGATGCTCTGGTGAACTCCTCTCCGGCGACCTCCTCCTCCTCTCCGGCGATGTAGGCGAGCGCCTCTACGGTCACCTCCTCCTCCTCCTCTCCGGCAAACTCCTCTTCGGCGAACTCCTCCCCGGAAAAAGAATACGGCAAAAGAACATACAAGATCCAAAAACGGGAACAAAATTTGAAATAATATCGTGCAAAAAAATGAGCAAAAAAAACAAGAAAAAATGGGCAAAAAAATCGCGATCCAGATCGAAATTCAAAATTCAAAAATAGCAATGGCACACGGTGGGGGTTAGACGGTGCGCCCCTACTATTTTCCCGCCTTGAAAATTCAAAAATACTAATGGCGCACTGTGGCCTATACTAATGGCGCACCAGTGGCCTATACTAATGGCGCACCAGTGGTGCGCCATTAGTATACCAGATACTAATGGCGCACCACTGGTGCAACATTAGTAAAAAATACTAGTGGTGTGATACTAATGGCGCACCAGTAGTGCGCCATTAGTAGGAAAAACTGGTGCGCCATTAGTAGGCCTTTTCCTAGTAGTGACTGAGCGGCGCACGTCGGGTTGGACCATGTAATGCAACTTCCTTTGTAATGGAGGTTGCTAGGTCTGCTCACCGGCCGCGTACACAATGTGCAGGTGTGCAATGGGTGATGGCCAAGACCCCTGCGCGCATAGGATTTAGACCGGCGTGCTGACCTCTCTGTTAGGCCTAGGTAGGGCTGCGACGTGTTGATCTCCCGAGGCTGGACATGACCCAGGAAAGTGTGCCCGGCCAGAGGGATCGAGCGTGTCGGGTAATGTGGTGCACCCCTGCAGGGAAGTTGATCTATTCGAATAGCCATGTCCACGGTAACAGGATGACCCGGAGTTGTACTTCGACCTCATGACAACTAGAACCGGATACTTAATAAAACACACCCTTTCAAGTGCCAGATATGATCCGGTGATCGCTTTCCCACAGGGCGACGAGGGAAGGATCACCGGGTAGGATTATGCTCTGCGATGATACTTGGTGAACTTACCATCTACTCTCTTCTACATGCTACAAGAATGGAGGCTGCCAGAAGGATAGTCTTTGATAGGACTAGCTATCCCCCTCTTATTCTGGCATTCTGCAGTTCAGTCTACCGATATTGCCCCTTTACACAGATACCCATGCATATGTAGTGTAGATCTTTGCTTGCGAGTACTTTGGATGAGTACTCACGGTTGTTTTGCTCCCTCTTTCCCCCCTTTTCCTCTTCTTCTCGGATGTCGCAACCAGATGCTGGAGCCTAGGAGCCAGACGCCCCTGTCGACGACGAACCCTACTACATCGAGGGTGCCTACTTATACGTTCAGGTCGTCAACGACGAGGAGTAGTTTAGGTGGATCCCAAGAAGGAGGCATGCGCCTCTTTCGATCTGTATCCCAGTTTGTGCTAGCCATCTTATGGCAACTTGTTTAACTTATGTCTGTACTTAGATATTGTTGCTTTCGCTGACTCGTTTATGTCCGAGCACTTGTATTCGAGCCCTCGAGGGCCCTGGCTTGTAATATGATGCTTGTATGACTTATTTTACTTTTAGAGTTGTGTTGTGATATCTTCCCGTGAGTCCCTGATCTTGATCGTACACGTCTGTGTGTATGATTAGTGTAAAATTGAATCGTGGGCGTCACAACGTGGGATATGAAAGACGGAGCAGTTAGTTTGGTTGGAAATATTGAAAAAATCCGCAATACTTGGTCGAATCTCCCAGCGAATTGCATCAGCATTGATGTTTCTAGTATTAACTGCTCTTGATAAAGTAAGGTTGTCGGTGAGGTGAGGTATGTTACCTGTTGGAGCTGAAGGATGTTTGCAACCATGGCACCAAAGTTCAAGGATGAAGCTTCCGCCTGCAAGGGAGAGAGAGTGACTAGTGTAGCTGCCTAAATCATAATCCAGTTGAAACCTGCATTGTCAGAGCATTGAATTACCAATTCCAGTACCCGTTGAGCTTGCAAACCCAGGGATTTTTGTGTTATGGTAAGCTACATCAATGACGATTTTTGTTCCTGCAATTTGTAGATGGTCGTTGAGTGATTCTCCTTGAGAAGGGAGAGAAGTCAGAGCCTACTGCTTTTGTGGAATTGATTGGTCCTAGTCTTGGTGGGCAGCAAGCATTTGAGCACCAGATATGGCTTTTTTTGCATAGTGAATCTGATGGGGCAAGTGTTTTTCCTAGCAAAAAGTTGATCATTCCTCGATTTCCAAAGACACCACAAGAAACTAAAGATGTTGTTAATATTAGGATGAGGATGATGCATATTCAATAAAGTCTAGATAACATGTTGGATTGAATTGTAAGGCCGAGAGAGAATGTCAGATTTGATATGCCGGGGGGTGGGGGGCATACCAGGCCGCTCTAGCAAAGGGACAAAGAAAGAATATGTGCATTTCATCCTCTTGTTGATCACATCTACAATATTCCTTATCAATGTGAGTAGAAAATCTACCGGCTTTCATAACTGTAGGCAAAGCCTTTCAAAGGAGTCTCCAAGCAAAAGTTTGGACTCCCGGTGCCATATGCTTCTGCTTTCAAACCTGCTTAAGAATGATTTTAGTCATTGCAGGAACTTGTCTGGGCTGATTTGTTGGTAGTCTTTGAATTTCCCGCAAACAAAGCTTGTAAGTGGATTTTGAATTACATTTCCTAGAGGGAGTAAGATCCCAACATAAAATATCCTTGCAGTTATCCTAGATGATAGGGGTATTGATAATAACAAAGGCAGTGGGCCCCTGGAAGAGGGAGCGAAAGAGCTGTGAGTTCCAAGTTTTTTGTCCTGCAATCCAGAGACCACTCACCTTGGTAGGATAGATGAAATTTGAGTGTTGAATGATTAGGTGATTATAAACATCAGTCCAGGTTTGCACTAGGCATACTCCAAACAGATAAATTCCATTGAGTGATTTGGTAACATGAATGATCTTTTAGTAGAGGAAGAACTTTTTGAATAGAAGCCCAAAAAGCAGATTTGGGAAGATTTTGATTTGCAGTCCAAATGGATGATTTAGTGAAGTATTTAGATTTGAGAACCTTGTAGATATGTCCTTCAGTGTCCTCAACAATTAGGGGGTGTCCAAGATGGGTGGAGCCATTTTCAATGTTTGGCACCGGGAAAATTTGCTTAATTTGTGAGACTATGGCAGGATCAACATTGATACAAAGAATACTTGCTAATTTTGTCCAATTAGGAGTCTGGCCTTAGTTGTGGCAAAATTGGCGAAGAAGATTGGACATATTAGTGGCTTCCTCCACTGTGGCAGTGCCACGGAGCAAGAGATCATCCGCAAAGAGCATGGAGTGGATGCGAGGGCGCCTCTTTATTTCTTATAGTTCAAAAGATGTAGGATTTCTTTTGCAGGAATGAAATGTGAGAATTGAACTAATTCTAGTATGTTCAGGCATTCTACCCTTGATTTTCTCTCCAAACACTATAATGCCAACGCGTTCACGTGATAATCGGACTAGTTGTAGTGTGTCAGCCTTGATTTTTCTCTCAGAAATTTATGAGCATCAACGGGGACAATACATCAATTCCCATTTTATGTGTCGTAAGTTGTGTAAAAAAATGATGCCGTTGAATTCATATTTAGGGCCTCTTTGTTTCTTAGAATAGGTGTATGGTAGAACTGAGATGTAAGTTATTTGGTTGCATTGGAAAGAAAAAATTTATAACTTTCCTCAAAGCCTATGTGCATGGCATAATTTTTCCATGAGGTTTAAGACTCAATATGATTATTTTTATTTGTAATTACTAGTAGAATAGAAAATAAAAATCATACGACATGAATCCTACAAGCCAGGGGAAGATTCTTAAGAAATGGAATCCTTAAATTCCTACAAAATTCACTTGAACCATGGTGGCCCTTACAAGTAGTTTCTTTATAGTTTGCTACTCCCTCCTTCCCAAAATAACTGTTGTTGATTCAGCACAACTTTCTACTAAATCAGCGACACTTATTTTTGGATGGAGGGACTATTTTGTATCTACGTACAATGTAGGAGCATTATCAAAGAAATTTTGGACAATGTTTATCTGTAGAAACCAAACACGTCTTACATTAATTATCGAACGGACTACTACACAATTTCTCTGGCTTTTAGGGGAATCTCTGAAATTTAACAATGTATAAGCAAGACCCTAGAAAACAATGTATAAGCAAAACATATATCATGCCAATTAGTTTGGAATTTTGAGGTGATCCTTGGAAGCATCCCAGAAACTACTAAATGGACATGTACTAGAATGCACGAAGGAAAGGTAGGACTCCTGATTGCATAATCAAGCACAACGTCTGGGCCACCATAGGTCACCACTTACTCGGTGGTTTTAGTTTGGAGGCCCGGTGATCCTCAGTGAGGTGTGAGTGAGGTGTGCGCTCTGGAGACCTTCTACACTTGACCAAATACAAAGGGTTTCCTTAAATGATGTCACCAAAAGAAAGTCAAGTGTGAACGTACTGTGGAGCTACTTTTCTCAAGGACAGAGAATCATAATAAAATAATACCAAATTACCCATGTGCTCATTATGGTAGTATTGAGATTGCATGAAAGCATCCATCACATGACTGTTGTGACAGACAATGTTCCTATTTAAGTGCGAGAAGAGATGTAGAGGAACAATTGGTAAGAAGTCATTGTGTGTCGACCAAAGAGTAGAGCTTAGTCGTTGGAAAGTCTTTGCTAGGTTCATCTTAGCCTACCATATACTCAATGTAAACATGTTTTGATTATTCGCAGGATCGCTTTTTCAGTGTTGTTGAAACCCACATCTATCATAGGACTGAGAACCATCAGGATTTGCAACTGCACTTGGATGTTTCTGTAAAGTAACATCGCAGAAAATTTGTTCACTACTGCAAGAAAATGTTCCCTTTTTAAAATTTATTCATGAATTGAAGTAATGTTCACATTTTCGAAAAATATAGTGTTTGTAACAAAAGTTGGTAATTCAAAGAATTATTTTGAATTTCAAGAAATGTTATTTTTTTTCTGATCTACCCCAAAGTTAATTCTTCAAAATTCACGCGGGTATATAGTCACAAAGACTCACAAGCTCTATCGTTTAACTACATGTCTCCGTGAGCAATTGGTCGCCTCTGTAGCACACATATTTTTAGGATTTTTTTCACCCGTTTGTGCACGGCTGCTACTCCTGTGCCGACACAGGTGGCAGGATTACCAAACGTATTTTCCAAACGCTACTGTGTGGGCCGGCCCAGGCACGCCCCTTGTCTGAAACATATTTTTTCAGCCGCTACTACATGGGGGTTTCCAATTTGGTAAGTAGGTCACGCCCTAACGGCCTAGCGTGTAACCCCCTCGTGCCTTAGATCCTGTTTTGGGCCGGCCCATTCTTGGATTTCTTCCTCACCTGTTTTAGGGTGGTTCTAGAACTTTCGCTGAACCGGTTTTTTCGTTTTTCTTCCGTTTTTCCTTATTTTTTATTTTTTGTTATTTTTTTCTTCCTTTTTTCATTCTTTTTCCTTTTTTCGGACATCTTTTCAAATTTGTGAACATTTTAGTGAAACCGTGTACTATTTTTGAAAACCGCGAACAATTTTCAAACTCATGAATTTTTTTCAAGTTCGTGAATGTTTTATAATTTTTCAAACTTTTTTAAAATCATGAACATTTTTTATGGTTTGCAAAATTATTTTATAAAAAATTATGAACATTGTTTTATATTGTGAAAATTTTAAAACATTTTCGTTTGAAGCAGCGAACATTTCTAGAATCGATGAAATTTTTTTGGAAATTGGTCGAACAATTTTGGAAATTCATGAACATTTTCTTTATTTAGCGAATTTTTTGAAATGCATGAACATTTTCTGAATCAGTGATTATTTTATGAATCGATAATCTATTTTGTAATTCATTCAGAGTTTTTTATTTTTAGGTTTTTCAAAAATTCATGAACATTTTTTGAATTAGCAAACATTTTTTTAATTTCATTAACATTTTTTCATACGTGGACATTTTTCTAAATCATGAGCTACTCTCTCCGTCCCAAAAATAAGTGTCTCAACTCTATACTAGACCTAGAACAAAGTTGTACTAAGCTCGAGACTCTTATTTTGTGACAGAGGGAGTACTCTTTTATTTCCCAAATATGTTTTTTCAAATTGGGAACATTTTATCAATATGTGAATATTTAAAAAAATATTACGAGCATTTTTTGAATTCACAGACATTTTATGTTTTCTTGAACATTTTATTTCAGTTTTAAACTTTTAAATGTCAGAACTTTTTTGGAGTCCCAAATTATTTAAAGTGGAAAACAGCGAAAACAGAAAAAAAATGAAGTAAAAAAACAGGCCGCCCACACATGGGCCGACCCAAACAAGTGCGCTGCGTTTGCTCCCAGTGCATAGGTCCCTACTGCGTGTGCTGGCCCAGGCGGGGGGATTCCCATGTGCGAAACGTTTTTTGTTGCTTATATGTGGCATGGGCAATATTTTAAAACTTTGAGGACAATGTTTTTGACAGAGAGGCAGAAGCGCTAATCCCTTTATTAATACGTAGGTATAGATATAGAATATAGAAGAAACGGAATCCTCCAAAATTCCAATGAAATAATTTTGCACCACAGAGGAGGCCCATACAAGTATTTTATTTTCTACTTTGTGATTTTGTAGACGTGGGTACTTGCCATGTGGTTTCAATTTGGAGGTCTCATGGTCGAAGCCCTCTTGGGAGTCTCTCAGTTTTTTTAATACGGTTTCTCAGTCGTCTGACCGACGCAAAATTCTGGAAGTATGCCGTGTTTCGGTCACCAAATTGCAGCCAGCTGATCCTGTTACGCTGCGCCCAGTATATTTCCTCCAACTCCAGCAATTTTTCAATCTCTGCTGCCAACTCTTCTGTCTAGCATTATTTACCCGGTCAGGTCTCTCCTAGATACATCCTCTAGCTCCTTGTGTGTACAAGGCAACTTCTTAGTGCTTCTCAGTACTGACCGGCCGATCCCATGCATGCAGCTGCTTGTGTATGAGTGTAAGAACATCTCTAACAACGCACAAAAGTTTGCGCGCTAAAATAGTTTAGCGCGTCACTGTAGCATTTTTAGCGCGCAGGACCCAACATTAGTTTATCAGATATTCAAAAACGCATGCCCAAAAACACGTAGTGCAAATTGTGAAGCGCGCGCAATCCAACACCCTAAATTAGCAGTATGCGATAGCGTTTTTTAGCGCGTGCCCAATCTTTTTTGCGCGTGTACTATTTTACAGCTTCTGCTGGAGCTGTCCGACGCCCAAAAACCTCAAATTTAGCGCGTGGAGTAGTTTTTGGGCGCCTGTTGAAGATGCTCTAAGCCTATCAGTAAGTGGACTGTTTTGAGTTCAAGCACCTGACTCTTGACTCTTCCCATGCATCTTGTACTAATTCCACAGAAAAAAAAAATCTTTTCTGTCAGCCAACGCGCTTCAAAACGAAGCAAGTTGCCTCTTCCCAAATCATGAGGATGGGCCGATGATCAGATTTATTCGCCTCGCCGTCGAGGGTGCACGCTGGGGGTTCATGCTCATCCTTGGAGTGCACCCGATGGAGACAGCAGCACGCGGAAGGCATCCGGAGTTGTCTGCAGTGGCATGCGCATGACAACACGCCGAGGTGCGCTGCCATCGTCGAATCTCTGAACGCGATGCAGTGTAGTGCCCTCTGCGAGCGGCGGAACGCACCGAGTGACCAGCAGGCTCGATCGGCCGCCGTGCTCTGCGCTTCGCAACGGACAGAGCACGCACGCACGCACGTCGTAGCAAAACTGTAGCTGAAGCCTCAAGACGAGTTGCTACACGCGGCACTGGTAGGAACCAGCGGCTAGACACGGTGGCTCTAGCCTTGAAGGGAACCCGGCCATTTCCTCCAGTTGTTTGCGCTGCAGGCACTCGTGCCCGCGTGCATGGAAGAGTAGAAGAGTCCAGATGCACGAGATTAATTTGAGCAGAGAGTACGCGAGTACAGGGTTGTTGGTCATTTTTGTTGATCAGTGTTGCAGATAAAGAGCAATGTCTGTTGTCACTGATTTTTGTAGTTGGATGAGGAGTTGAGACCCAGGCACGGGATTCGATATGTCCCTTGATGAACAGATCCAGTAGATGCATGCAACGCTGCTATGAAAGCCATGCGCTCGCCACGGCCTTCAGCATCTACCCTTTGCGTGCTACACATGCTTGCATGCTACACATGCTTGCATGACGAGGACACTGTCTATCATATCCTGTGCTTCTACGCACTGCAGATCAGCGTCCTCGGCCCTGCCGGTGCGGATTTTCGAAATAGGCTTTCGCCTCGCTTTATAAATAAAACAAAGATTCGTACAACCAGCATCCAAATCCGGAACAGAATAACGGCTAGGGCAACAACACAGTCATGCCTAAGAAACATAAGAGAAATAAGAAAAAAAAGCCACCTAGTGGCTACCGCCAAGCGGCCCTACAAAGACGATAATCGACGTGCTGTAGCTAGGAGCGCATCCAGCATGTGGCCAAGACGATCGCGGTCGCGCAGCCTAGTGAGCGGGTGTCGGTGCTGTAGAAAAGCAAGGAATTTGAAGAAGTCAGACGCTCGCCTCGGAAACACCCGCTCAATCACCATTTTATTACGCGTTGTCCACAGAGTCCACGACATGGCCGCAAAAATAAGCCAAAATAAGCGGCGCTGCCGCCCAGGTTAGGTAGCCCTGGTTTGGAGGAAGTCCGCGAGGTCCAGGACCTCCCAGTCGGGCCCTAGTGCCTCATGGGCGAACGTCCATAAGACCCTAGCCGCTGTACATGAGAATAGGATGTGAGTCCCAGTTTCAGGCACCCTGCATAAGGGACACATGCCATCCCCCAGGCCTTGCCAGTTATGCACCTCAGTCCCCGAAGGGAGACGATCTCTAAGGAGTTGCCAAACAAAGATCTTGATCTTCAAGGGCAAAGGGGCCTTCCACAAGGGAGAAAGCCAAGGAATGATGGGGGAATGACATAGTGCCTGGTATGTGGAATTGACGGAGAACTCTCCCGGCGGTGAAAACCGCCAGGACACGGTGTCCGGGTGATCCGACAATACAGGCGGTAGGGCTGCCTATACCCTAGACCACTCGATATTCTCCACCTGCCCAAACGTCCGGCGGAACCACCCCAGTGCCCAGAGCGTGCAGCCACGGAGACAAGGAGCAACAGATCCGTGTAGATAGAAAATAGGACAGAGAACCTACCCTGAGGTGCTCGGTACCCATCCATGGGTCCAACCAAAATTGGGTCCCCTCCCCATTACCTATAGAGAAGGAAATTCATAAACGAATGTCCTCCTTGATCCTTTGGATGGATTGCCAAAACTGGGGTCCTCCTGAGCGGGAGCATGCCAATAGGTGTTCACCCCTTAGGTATTTTTCTTGGATGATCTGAAGCCACAAGCCCCCATCGCCTCGCATGATCCTCCAAACCCACCTCAGCATGAGCGCAACATTCATGCGACAGGAGGCCATAATACATAGGCCTCCCTGGTCCTTGGGCATGCAGATGTCCGCCCACTTGACCATGTGATACTTCTGGTGGCCATTGGCTGCTTACCAGAAGAACCTAGTGAGTTCCTTATTGAACAAGCCCTGTACACCCTCTGGTAAGATGTACATCCCCATCATATACATGGGGGGGGGGCTCGTAAGGTTAGAGCTAATAAGGACCGATTTACTCCCCTTAGAGGTAAACCTTCTGCGCCACGGCTTAGCCCAGCACGCCACACGCCCTACCACGGGTCAAATGCACGCATCAGAATCTTCGTATCAGCCAGTGGCATCCCCAAGTATGTGATGGGAAACATGGCTAGTCTGTAGTTCAGGTTGTCCGCAATGCGTTGTTGCTCTGTCGCAGAGAAACCTAGGACTACTGCCTCGCTCTTATCAAAATTGATCTTCAGTCCCGACATAGCCTCGAAGCAAAGGAGGAGGAAGTTAAGATTCATGATGTCAAGGTCCGACCCTTCCGCCATGATCATGTGTCATTCGCATATTGAGGACAAGCGAGGTATAAGCTTGGAGGAGTTGATACGTCCATTTTGCATCATGCTTTTATATTGATATTTGTTGCATTATGGGTTGTTATTACGCATTATAACCCAATACTTATGCTTCTTCTCTCTTATTTTATAAGATTTACATGAAGACGGAGAATACCGACAGTTGGAATTCTGGGCTGGAAAAGGAGCAAATATTAGAGACCTATTTTGCACAACTCCAAAAGTCCTGAAAATTTACGGAGAGTCATTTTGGAATTAATACAAAATATTGGGTGAAGAAAGTACCAGAGGGGCCCGACCAAGAAGCCACAAGGGTGGGGGGCACGCCCTACCCCCCTGGGCGCGCCCACTGCCTTGTGGGCCCCCTGGCAGGGCTTTGGTGCACATCTTCTACTATATGTTGTGTTTTGACCTGAAAAAAATTAGGAGGAAGCTTTCGGGACGAAGCGTTGTCGTCTCGAGGCGGAACTTAGGCAGAACCAATCTAGGGCTCCGGCGGAGCTGTTCTACCGGGGAAACTTCCCTCCCGGAGGGGTAAATCGAAGCCATCTTCATCACCAATGATCCTCTCATCGGAAGGGGGTTAATCTCCATCAACATCTTCACTAGCACGATCTCCTCTTAAACCCTAGTTCATCTCTTGTATCCAATATTTGTCTCAAAACCTCAGATTGGTACCTGTGGGTTGCTAGTAGTGTTGATTACTCCTTGTAGTTGATGCTAGTTGGTTTATTCGGTGGAAGATCATATGTTCAGATCCTTAATGATAATTAATACTCCTCTGATTATGAACATGAATATGCTTTTGAGTAGTTACGTTTGTTCCTGTGGACATGGAAGAAGTCTTGTTATAAGTAATCATGTGAATTTGGTATTCGTTCGATATTTTGATGAGATGTATGCTATCTTTTCTCTAGTGGTATTATGTGAACATCGACTACATGACACTTCACCATGATTTGGGCCTAGGGGAAGGCATTGGGAAGTAATAAGTAGATGATGGGTTGCTAGAGTGACAAAAGTTTAAACCCTAGATTGTGCGTTGCTTCGTAAGGGGCTGATTTGGATCCATATGTTTCATGCTATGGTTAGATTTATCTTAATTCTTCTTTTGTAGTTACGGATACTTGCGAGAGGGGTTAATCATAAGTGTGAGGCTTGTCCAAGTAAGGACAACACCCAAACACCGGTCCACCCAGATATCAAATTATCAAAGTAATGAATGCGAATCATATGAGCATGATGAAAACTAGCTTGACAGTAATTCCCATGTGTCCTCGGGAGCGCTTTGCTTTATAGAAGAGTTCGTCCAGGCTTTTCCTTTTCTACAAAAAGGATTAGGCCACTTGCTGCACCTTAGTTACTTTTGTTACTTGTTATCCCTTACGAATTATCTTATCACAAAACTATCTATTACCGATAATTTCAGTGCTTGCAGATAATGCCTTGCTGAAAATCGCTTGTCATTTCCTTCTGCTCCTCGTTGAGTTCGACACCCTTACTTATCGAAAGGACTACGATAAATCTCCTATACTTGTAGGTCATCAACGGTGCACCCTCAAGTCGCTCTGGTGAGCATGGCCTTCATTGGGTGGTCTGGGGGACCTTGTTGTAATTACTTTTTACCTTCAGGGTGCTTTGTATCACATCTGAATCTTCAATATTATCTTGAGGTACTTTTTGCAAAAAAAAAGTGATGGGGCGTCTTGGAACATGAGATGCAAGAGCTCGTGTTCGATACGAGGAAAATATGTTATCGGGCAGCTCCTTCACTTAAGGAACAATGCTGACAAGAATACAAGAATGCGAAATCGCCCACGTGGTGCTCATTATGGTAGTATTGAATTGTATCAAATCACCCATCAAATGGTTGTTCTGATGCGTTCCTATTTAAGTGTGTGAAGAGAGATGAAACAATAATTCGTAAAGAGGCCTCCACCCGACAAATGAGTAGCGCTTAGTTCGTGGCTATGCTCATTTCGTTACATATTCAGCGTACACAAGCTCTACACTTACTTGAAATTGCTTTTCCAATTTGTTGAAACTCACATGGATCTTAGGAATGGGAACCATCAGGATTTGCGACTGCACCCCCAACATTTCCAAGGTAGTCGGATGGGACGGACATCTTTAGGAATTTTCCATCCTAGAGCATTTTGCTAAGTAGGCACGACTCTAGAGGAAGACCTTTGTATCGATCAATTAGATTCACGTGAGAATTGAACAAATAGTACTAGTGTACTTCTGCGGTTTCTTAGAATTATCTTAAAACTTTTACGGACGCCAACCCGAACATGACTGTATTCCTTTGTTTTTTGCAAGGTGACTTTTCAACATCAACGCTTGATTTCGTATTTTGTGTGAAAGTAAACCCTATACTGCTGAATTCCTATTTAGTGCCCTTTGGTTCTCACGAGTCCCAAACTTGCAGAAATAGGAAAACATAAGAACTAGTATGTTTATTTGGTTCATTGTTTTAAATAGCGGGTTATGCCAACTAGTTGTGGTTCTCTAAAGCAGCTTTAGCGGGGCTATAGTTCAGAACTTTTTCAAAAAATTGTACATGAATCCTACAGTTGATCATTCAGCCACACCCTGCTCAAAATGCTATAGCGGGCCGATTATTTAAACTTTTATATGGTTACACCAACAGAAAAATAAAGAACTAGGTCCATTGCATAGTTGTCGGAGAAAACGGAATTTCCCATGAGATTAGAGTTAATTTTTTTTCTTGAAATTAGATACAAAGTAAACCATAAGGAAAAAAACATATGTTTATCAATCCTACATACCCCAAACAAGTTCTATAGGGAAAATACTGAAGCTATGGAATCCTCCAAAAAATTGTGAAGTTCTTTTCAACCATAGAGCCCCTTAGAAGTAGTTTCCTTTATAATTTGTGATTTTGTATCTATATATATGAAGTAGAAGTATTATAAATGAAATATTATCCAACAGACTGCTACAACATTTCTCACGCTTCTAGAAAAATTTCTGAACAAAAGAACATATAGACTTATAAATGGCTTCAATTCGTTCAGAAATCTTTAAAACAGGATACCTGGCATATATGGTCATATAGCATTTCAATTCGTTCAGAATTTTGAGCTGATGCATATAAGCATCCTAACATGAACTAGTAAATGGGCATGTGCTA
This sequence comes from Triticum aestivum, assembly GCF_018294505.1. NCBI lineage: Eukaryota > Viridiplantae > Streptophyta > Magnoliopsida > Poales > Poaceae > Triticum > Triticum aestivum. The sequence continues at coordinate 662,622,759 of NC_057798.1, read as the reverse complement.
GAATGCTTGCAGGAAAGGCAGGACTCCCGATTTGCATAATAAAACACAACATCTACCGCACCACATCTCACTACTTGCTAGGTGGTTTTGATTTGGAGGTCAGATGATCCTCGGTGAGGTGTGTGTGCTGTGGAGACCCTGTACAGTTGGTCCCATTGAATGATCTCCCCTCTTTTTGCCGAAAAAGGGTTTCCTCCCGCTTTGTATACAAAGCAACTGATCTCCCCTCTTTAAGACGTGCTCCAGTTTCCCACACCTTTTAGAGTAGCTGCTCAGCTTTCACATGAATTTGCCAAGCTAGGCAGCTTATCGGAAGTACGCCCAACATAACTAGAGTTCGAGGTACATAGAGTGGGGAGCAAAATTATTAGTTTGCTTATACCCCTAGTTAAAAGTTGTTTCTTGAACAATAACACTTGGTGTCGATTACTTCACCCCATTGCTCTTGTAGAAGTGCATGCTCTAGCCAATGCAACCAAAAGATCAATCTGATGGAAGAGGCTAGGCAATACATTTATACGTCAACACTTCCCTCATGTGTGGTTCCCTCAGACCTAAAGTGGACCGAAAGTGGGCTACAATTTAACCGCGCCAGCCGGGTCTTGAACTCAAGACCTCTTGGCTCTCACACCATGTAGAAGTGCATCCTCTAGCCAATGCAACCAAATGACCTATCTAATGGAAGAGACTAGGCAATACATTTATATGTCAATAGCTCTGAATGACTCTGCCGCTACCGCTGCGAAGAGTGCTACACCATCTCAATTAATCCTCTTATCCCTTGTGATAGACACTACATGAATCGGGCACTTTGCCGTCTGCCATGGCTGACGGCAAAGGCATGCCTGGCGGATGGCAAAGGCCTTTGCGGTCAGCCAGCAGACGGCAACAGGTCCGGCTGAATAAGCTACGACAAAGATGAAATGGTCTTTGTCGTCCGCCAGCAGACGACAAAGATGCCCTCCCCTTTGTCGTCTGGCAAACTCAACCTTTGCCGTCAACCTCATAAAATCACAGACGACAAAGAACTTAGTAAATATTAAAAAAAAACGTCCGGCGAGCAGCCTGTCCGGCGTCCTGCGTTCGGCGTGTTCGGTGCCTGGCGAGCAGTACTCCAACAATACAAGCCAACGAGGAACGAACGGACGACGATAAACACTACAATACCATCAACACTTGTTCCAAGAATTGACGAATGAATTTCACAATACAGTACCCACAAACACTACTGTATACATGACATATTACAAGAGATTTGATTTAACAAGGAGCTCCATCCACCCGCGGCTGCGCCGGAGCTCACCACGCTCATCCGGGCACTGGATCAGGTCGCGACCCCGCCCTTCAATGAGGGCCAGCACCCATCATCCTTCGTTGCGGGCAGAGCTGCCGCAGGCCGCCGCTGCTCGAGGCGGGAGGTGGTGCGGCGTCGAGGTATGGGGTCGGCGGGGGCAAACGAGGACAGGGCCGAGCACGGCGGCGTCAGGGGTGAAGAGAGAAGGGGCCGACGCCGACGGGTGAGGTGGTGGCCGGAAGGGGGCGACGGGGGCCGGGGCCGGTGGCGGGCTGGGGCAACGGGAGACGTGGAGCGGGGGTGGGGGGACGAGACATGCCCTGCGCCACCAGGGGCGGAGATGGAATGGGGCGGCAGGCGAGGTGTGGTGGGCGGTGGGCGAGAGAGAAGAGGCGTACGAGAGAGAAGGGAGCCAGATCGTGGTGGGGGTGGTTCTCAGGAGTCATGTCATTGACCCGTGTGGTCGATCCGCATGGTGTGCTTTCTCTTTGCCGTCTGCTAGCTGATGGCAAAGATTCTTTACCATCCGCTAGCAGAAGGCAAAGAAAGTAGCTGTTAGGTTGTTCTCGGTAGCCCGTCACCCACCCTCTTTGCCGTCTGCTAGCAGACGGCAAAGAGTTGGCTGATGGCAAAGCCTACCTTTGCTGTCCGCTGCCTCTTTGTCGTCCGTTTTCTGGTGGCTAATGGCAAAGCCTACCTTTGTTGTCCGCTAGCGGATGACAAATAGTGGGCAAACGGCAAATCTGCTGATTCCAGTAGTGAGAGATTATTCTTGCTCTCTTAGTACTTGCAATTGAGATAAATATGCTTGAAGGAAATATGCCCTAGAGGCAATAATAAATTTATTATTTATTTCCTCATATCATGATAAATGTTTATTATTCATGCTATAATTGTATTACCCGGAAACATAATACATATGTGAATATATAGACAAACATAGTGTCACTAGTATGCCTCTACTTGACTAGCTCGTGAATCAAAGATGGTTAAGTTTCCTAACCATAGACATAAGTTGTCATTTGATTAACAGGATCACATCATTAGGAGAATGATGTGATTGACTTGGCCCATTCCGTTAGCTTAGCACTTGATTGTTTAGTATGTTGCTATTGCTTTCTTCATGACTTATACATGTTCCTATGACTATGAGATTATGTAACTCTCGCTTACCGGAGGAACACTTTGTGTGCTACCAAACGTCATAACGTAACTAGGTGATTATAAAGGTGCTCTACAGGTGTCTCCAAAGGTGCTTGTTGAGTTGACGTATTTCGAGATTAGGATTTGTCACTCCGATTGTCGGAGAGGTATCTCTGGGCCCTCTCGGTAGTGCACATCACTATAAGCCTTGCAAGCAATGTAACTAATGAGTTAGTTATGGGATGATGCATTACGTAACGAGTAAAGAGACTTGCCGGTAACGAGATTGAACTAAGTATTGAGATACCGACGATCGAATCTCGGGCAAGTAACATACCGATGAAAAAGGGAACAACATATGTTGTTATGCGGTTTGACCGATAAAGATCTTCGTAGAATATGTAGGAGCCAATATGAGCATCCAGGTTCCGCTATTGGTTATTGACCGGAGACGAGTCTCGGCCATGTCTACATAGTTCTCGAACCCGTAGGGTCCGCACACTTAAAAGTTAGATGATGGTTATATTATGAGTTTATGTATTTTGGTGTACCGAAGGTAGTTCGGAGTCCCGGATGTGATCACGGACATGACAAGGAGTCTCGAAATGGTCGAGACATAAAGATCGATATATTGGACGACTATATTTGGACACCGAAATGGTTCCGGGTGAGATTGGGACAATACCGGAGCTCCGGGAGGTTATCGAAACCCCCTGGGAGGTATATGGGCCTTAATGGGCTTTAGTGGAAAGGAGGGGAAAGGAGCAAGGGAGCCCCCCCCCCCCAAGCCCAATCCAAATTGGGAGCCCCCCCCTTTCCTTCTCTCCCTCCTTCCTCTACCTTCCCTGTCCTTCTCCAAATAGGAAAAGGAGGAGTCCTACTCCCGGTGGGAGTAGGACTCCCCCCTTGAGCGCGCCTCCTCCCCTTGGCCGGCCCCCTCCTCCACTCCTTTATATACGGGGGAGGGGGGCACCCCATAGACACAACAATTGATCATTGATCTCTTAGCCGTGTACGGTGCCCCCCTCCACTATAGTCTTCCTCGATAATATCGTAGCAGTGCTTAGGCGAAGCCCTGCGTCGGTAGAACATCATCATCGTCACCACGCCGTCGTGCTGACGGAACTCTCCCTCGAAGCTCGGCTGGATCGGAGTTCGAGGGACGTCATCGAGTTGAACGTATGCAAGAACTCGGAGGTGCCGTGCGTTCGGTACTTGATCGTTCGGATCGTGAAGACGTACGACTACATCAACCGCGTTGTGCTAACGCTTTCGCTTTCGGTCTACGAGGGTACATGGACACACTCTTCCCTCTCGTTGCTATGCATCACCATGATCTTGCGTGTGCGTAGGATTTTTTTTTGAAATTACTACGTTCCCCAACAATGCTAAGCTTCCCTCTACATGTGATGGTATACCAAGATTGTTTAGTACTCCAACCTGACCATCTGGGTTAAATTCCTAGAATGGACGGGTGATGCACAAGGTTTTTTCCTCATTTTATTTCGTTGACGACCGAGCTTGATACACAATGAGACCACTCATCAAGATAAAATCCTGGTACTCACACTAAACAAAAAGTTTTGAGGACCAGACTTGGTGCGTGGTGAGACTACACATCAAGATAAATATCATGGTACTCATATCAGAATGGTTGTTTGCATCTCTAGTTGGTGCAAAGGCCGGGAGAAGTGAAATCCTCTCCTTTTAAGACGCGAAAGTCCCCGAGGACATGTGTTGCACTCCCTAGGCAATACGGGTGGTGCATCCATCTTCCACTGCAGGTTCACCTCCTCCCCGTTCCTCTAACTGCCCGTCATCGGCCGGAGTCGCCAGACAAAGCCCTATGTGGCTTCTAGCGGCGACGGGGTCCTCATCCTCCTACACCTTCCCTCTTAACTAGAAAAACTGCGGGGCTCCTCCCCAGTTGGTCTATTTTTTTAAAATGAGCCAACAATACTAAACAATCCAGAGAGAAACCTAGCATATCTAACTTCAAACACAAGTAATATTTTGACAAATGATGGATTTTATTGGCTCAAAATGAAGCATCAAAAGGATACAAATAAAATGAGCACATTGCACACACCCGGCCTCTGCATAAGGCAGGATGCACATAGTCAACAACAACGTAGACACACAAGAAAACCATCAGCAAATAACAAAGTAATATAAGACCAAAATTATATCTAGGTGAGGAAACAAGAACAAACATCAAGCGTTCAGATCTACGATTAGCAAACTATAACAATGACCATATATCCACACCAACCATCTCATGACACCACACGAGAGACGAGGCTTGTCAACAACGACGCCTCATAAAAGGAGCGGCGCTCAAGTCTGACGTCACTAGATGCAACCTCCCAAGGTCAGTCTAGGTTTTCACCCTGAAGAACCGATCTGAACATATCCAACCAATGCCTTGAACAAGGTAACAACATAAAAGCATTGTCATTGCCAGGTATAACTGACTCGGGTCAGACCTAGGCTTTCACCCCGGAGCTCGAGACCGAGTGCTCGAGTAGCACCACCATCAACGTCACTCATGTGTTGTCTTCACCACTTTTCTCGATCCTTGCAGCTACATGCGATGTGCCACCGCTGGCACTGCACAACCATCCCTCCGCGTTAAGCCGTCGTACATAGTCCCACCTAGCCCAGTTGGCTCATTTAGCCTCCTACAATATTTGTCATGTTCTATCTGCTTTATTTCGGGATTATGTGAATTTGCTTCAATATCAAATATTTCCTTCGTTCACTATTATAAGATGTTCCAATTTTTATCAAATTTAGATGTACATAGACACATTTTAGTGTGTTTGTTCACTCATTTTACTTTGTAGTAGTCTATATTGAAATATCGAAAATATTTTATATTTATGAACGGAGGGGGTAGTTTACAAAAATGAATGTGCTTTAGTTCACTTCTAAAGTTAAAAAGCATGCGTGTGTCTTGTGCAGGACCGCTGGTCGCGGTGGAGATGGTTTGCGGCAGTGGCTGTCTTCCGCAGGACTGCTGGCCTAGAGCTTAGTGATGGTTGGCAGCAAAACATTGTCATAGACAATAGACGCTTTTCATTTAATCTGGGGTGCCGGTCGATGTCCACCAAACATCCACGGCATGGGATGTTATCATGCTATAAGCGACTAAGCGAGACCTGGCTGAGCTCGCCTTCTACCCCCGCTGCAATCAGTCGTGCGTTTTGTCTATCTAGCTATTCGCCTAACATCATTACAGTACTGAATTAAGTCGACAAAAGCTAGCACCCAGTTTCTCTGGTCTGAAGAAAATACCTTAGGCTACAGTCGCTGCATGCACCCAGTTGCAAACTTGCAGTGTGTCCTTGTCTAGCTAATTGACAGGAGCAGGTGCTTTTTGTTTAATTTTCCAAGTGGGGAACACGAAATGTACAATCTCGGTAATAGGTGCATATACATTACTTCTAAGGATTTTGAAACTAAAATTCCAGAACATATAATACTCTTTTCATTTTTATTTGCTTCGCATATTAGCTTTGTCTTAAGTCAAACTTTGTAAACTTTGACCAAGTTTATACGAAAAGGTATTAACGTCCACGATACCAAATCATTACATTAGAATCACCATTGAATATATTTTCACATCATATACATCTGTTATTCTAAAAGACTAGATTGTTTTCTATAATCTTGGTCCAATTTTACAAATTTTGACTTATGTCAAAACTAATATGCGGAGTAAATAAAAACGGAGGGAGTATAGCAGAGAGGCATAGGCCAAGATTGTTGTTTCTTTGTTATCTTCCATCTTCTTTCATTCACTATCAACATATATCAACCTCATTTCAAAAACAAAATAAATGTGAACACAGACAAAACACTTGCTTAGTGGTTAGCGCTAATGAAGTCACTCGTCTAATTCGAAGTATTCGACAAAAAAAATACCACATTAGGGGTTACCGTCCCACAGAACTACCACTTTCAAAAAAGTGACCGATAACAACAAAAAATTTCTAATTTTGTGACTAAAAACTACCACTTCTAAAAAATGACCACTTTAGACATTTAAACATGTTTATGACATGCGAGACCCACCCATCAGGGCTGACGTGGCGGCAAAGTCAATTCCGTTTATTTTGACCGTTATTACAAGTGGGGCCCACCTGTCAGCATCACTTTTCTTCTCCCTCCTCCTCCTTTCTCTTTTTGCCATTTCCTCAAACACCTTGTGTGCACCCACCGACGACGGACGGCAGCGGCGGCACGCGTCCCGCCGGCTCGAGCGCCGTTGGACTCAACTCTAGTGGTAGAAGATGACCTTGAGCTCGCATGACGCGGAGCACTGGTGGGTGAGGGAGGGGTTGTCGTGGGCGTAGGTGAAGGCCTGCGGGCACTCGCTCTTGAAGAAGTCCGAGTACTTGGAGGGGCGGCAGGCGGCCGGGCTGTTGTACGCGTTGTGGCAGCACAGCTCGTCGGTGCCGAACGCCAGGCAACCGCTCTTGCATGCGGCAACGCCGCCGCCCGCCGCTGCGCGCACCTGCAGCTCGCCGGGGCAGGTCTGCGTCAGGTCCTTGCGGCAGGCGAGGACGGGGCAGTTACCGCGGCCCTCATGCGGGGTCACTGACATGCCCATGTTGAAGCCGTCCACAATGCTCACCCCATAGGACGACTGGTTGTCGCCGCCGTGGTGGAGGGAAACCCGTGCCAGCGTGGCGGGCGCCACGCCGCCGAGGCCCCCGCAATGGAGCCACCCGCCGTAGTCGCCCGTGGCGCAACAGAGCTGCCCAGCCCCGCCGGTGGGCACGCAGCTGGTGCGCGCCCAGATGCGGCCGGACCAGGCGTGGGTGGGCGCCGGGAAGGAGCGGTGGGGGAGAGAGGAGGAGGAGGAAGAAGAAGATTGATGCTGACAGGTGGGCCCCACTTGTAATAACAGTCAACGTAATGGTTAAAATAAATGGAGTTGACTTTGCCGCCACATCAGCTCTGACGGGTGGGCCCCGCATGTCATAAACATGTTTAGATCTTCTAAACTGATTATTTTTCAAAAGTGGTAGTTTTTAGTCACAAAATTAGAAATTTTTGATAGTTATCAGTCACTTTTTTGGAAGTGGTAGTTTTGTGGGACGGTAACCCCTAATGTGGTAGTTTTTTTGTCAAATACTCTCTAATTCGGCAGCGGAGCATCTACCATAGAGATTTCAGTGCTTGCCTTTAATCGTCGGTCAGTTAAACAATTCAATTTTCAAATGCTATCATGAGCCGTTTCTCTTTTGTAATTTATTTTAAAGGCACGCAAAAAGCTTGTGGGTGGGCAACCAAAAAAGCTCACCTTCCAGGGTGTACACGACTAGAGAGGACCTAGGGTTCCTCCCTCCTTCCCCCCGCCGCTGCCCGCCGTCCTAGCCCCCGCCGTCGCCACCGGTCGCCAGACGCCCCGTCCCCTTCCCCTCCCTCCTCCCCCCTTCCCCCGGATCTGCTCCGTGCCGCCTCCTAGGGAGGTGGCCGGGGCGGCGCGAGCCCTCCTTCCCCTTCGGCCGCCCTCGTCGCGCCTTCCCTCCCTGTCACCGCCGACGGGTGCTCCCGGCGCGGGCCGGGTGGTGTTGGCGACGGCGGGGCCTGCCTGTCCCCGCGCGCGGGGCTCCCTGCCCGGGGCATGGAGGCGGCGGCGCTGCTCCTCGGCCTGATGACGTCCCGGCCTCTCGGTGCGGTGGCCGGCTGCTCGCTCGATGGTGGCGCAGCCCCTTGGCGGCGAGACGACGTGGTGGCACTGGTTGGCCAGAGACGCGCCCCCGGCCCAGATCGGGGCCCGCAGGCCACATATGGGTCCTAGCGGGCCGGCCCCCGGCGTGGCTTCATCGTCGTCTGTGTGGTGAGGTGGTGGAGCAGCTTGAACCGGGGGCAGCGACGCCGACGGCATGCATGCTGCGACGCGGAGGTGGGAGTTGTCCGGGCCTCTAAGGGCCCGGCTGGGCCTGTGGGGCCACGGGCCCGACAAGCTCCCGCTTTGGCGTCCGGTCGGCTACCGTCGTGGACGGTGGAGGTGGGGCCCTCCAGTACGCTGACGGTGCTGCTGCCCTAGTCCCGGCTCCCCTTCTTCGTTGTGCATGCCATCTTCGCGGTACTGTGGTGAGACAGCGTGGGATGCTTCGTATCCGTGTGCCAGGGTGGTGGTCAGTTTGGTGGCGAGCACCGGAGTGCCTGAGGTGGAGGATGGGATCGGGAGAAATCCATGTTGGCTTGGCCGACACCGACGCGGTGGCGCCTTGAGGGTGCCATCGGACCTTCCTGGAGGGCGTCGGGGCTACCCTTCCTCTTTCCTCGCCGTGTACCGGGGGAAACCCTTGGCAGCAGCGTCGTCATCGTCGCGTCCCTTCTTGGAGGTGTTGATTGGTACCGGCGCTTCGGAGTCTCGGAGCTTGGGGGACGATCTTCGGTGGAAGCAGCGGTCGCGAGGCTCCGTCGTCTTTGTCGATCCGCCGTTATCGGCATTTGTTTCTTTTCTTTTTTCTCTTTCTTTTCTTTTGGGCGTGGTTGTGCTGCTTCCGCCCCAGCACCTATCGTTGGTTGTATTGGATGTTTGCTTTGTAATACAAAGCGAGGGGAAACCGTTTTTCGTCATCATTGTGAAGAACTGGTCTTAATTTGCAGCGTACTCTTGATGTTGAAATCAGAAATTTTGCTTCATTACATATCGTTTTGCCAACTATGGTAGTCGTTATCGCTCAACAGTGAGTTCAAGTGCAGATTTTTGTTTGCATGATAAGACAATATGCTTCTACATGTGAGCAGCACTTGAGTGCCTAATTTCTTCCCTCATGCAAAATACACACTTCATAAACACAGAGGCCTGCCCCTATAAATAGAGCCATACACCAAACATTCATCTCACACATTTCCAAAGCACAACCTAGCTAAGACCAAATCTCCTCTAGCAATCCACTAGATAACATAATAACACTACCAACAGTTATGGCTAAGGCACATGCATTGGCTGCAGCATTGTTGCTTGTTATGTCGGTGTCCCTTGCCGCACTAGAGGGTGTTCATGGCGTTTGCGGCATGTCGAATGATGAATTCAAGCTTTGCCAGCCGGCAACGGCAGTGAATAACCCCACAGACATGTTGTTGCCGTGGCCTCGTCCTTGCTCTCTCTCGCTGCACCTCCCGCTAGTTCTCTCTGTGACCCAACGAAGAGGAAGGTGAAGGAAGAAGAAGGATGCATGACACGGATGTTTCCCGGAGCACGTACTCCGCCCGCCGCACGAACGGCGTGTATTTCTTTCCCTGAGCACGAACTCAGCCCCGCTGGCTACATGGCTTACAACCCTGCTCACTCACGACGCGTTCCACGATCCGCATGCCCAGGCCGCGCACACGACGCGCTCCTACGCGCTCGACGCGGCCGGACTCCGCATGCATGGCCCGCATCCGCTCGCCAACTATCAAGCATGCACACACACCGGTCACACACGCCATGCTCCCGATCCGTCCCGCGTGCACACACGCACGCCCGACGCGATCGCGGTGGCTTATGCCCAAGACTCACCCCCTAAGCCACAAACTACAGCAGGTGAGTCCATCGTCGTCGATGTCGCCATGGCCGCCGCACCGCACTGCTGCGGCCTCCGCCGCGCCGTCGACGTCGTTGTAGCCGCCACCGCCCTGACGTCGCTGCCAAGCCTGCCACCGTGCCGCCGTGCCCTTCGCGCGCAGTCCCCACGTCCCCGCGCTCCCGGCCCGCGCTCCCGCCGCGCACGTACGCGATCTGCGCAACCAGGTCCAGCGCCTCGACGCGGTCCACTCCCGCGGTCCCGATGCGCCCGACGCGTCCGGTGCGCACCCATAACACGCACCGGTCGCGCCGGCTTGCCGCCGCAGCTCATTCGCCACGTTCCGCACGTCTCCAGCTCGCGTCCTGATCGCGCTCCGACGCTATCAACGCGGCCGATCCAGCGTGTCCAGGAGCTTGGCCTTTCTCCGCCGAGCCACGCCGCGCCACCGCCGCCTCTGCGCCACCACGCAGGTCCGCCACGGCCGCCGCGCTCACCGCACGCACGGCATCACCGTGCTCCGCCGCTGCACGGGACGAGCGCCATCGCCGGCGAGCTCCTCTGAACCCGATGCTCCGATACCAATTGTTGTTGCCGTGGCCTTGTCCTTGCTCTCTCTCGCTGCACCTCCCGCTAGTTCTCTCTCTGACCCAACGAAGAGGAAGGTGAAGGAAGAAGAAGGACGCAGGACACGGGTGTTTCCCAGAGCACGTACTCCGCCCGCCGCACGAACGGCGTGTATTTCTTTCCCTGAGCACGAACTCAGCCCCGCTGGCTACATGGCTTACAACCTAGCTCACTCACGACGCGTTCCACGATCCGCATGCCCAGGCCGCGCACACGACGCGCTCCTACGCGCTCGACGCGGCCGGACTCCGCATGCATCGCCTGCATCCGCTCGCCAACTATCAAGCATGCACACACACCGGTCACACACGCCATGCTCCCGATCCGTCCTGCGTGCACACACGCACGCCCGACGCGATCGCGGTGGCTTATGCCCAACAAGACAGTCCGTCGGCTGAGTGTTGTGCTGCGCTTGGGAAGGCCAACCTATCATGTATCTGCCGGTACAAAGGCATCGCTGGCATATGGCTGAGAAAGTACCACATCGACACAAAGCGCGCCATGACGCTGCCTGGCAAGTGTGGTCTCACCATGCCCAACAACTGCTCGTGATGATCGGATGTACTACCCATAAGCATCTAGGAGTCGGTTGTTCTACATCTGCATCGACTTTTATATATGGCTAAATAAGTGGAGGAGCACTTGGAAAATCATTATGCTACTCGGTCTTATTGTTATTGTGTGGTTTCGAAGTCGTTAAGCTCTTGATAAAATAATATATGCATGTTATACTGGAAGTGTAAGGATGGCAAGCGTGCCTTGCATGTTATTCCCATGAATTTAATATCTTATTGTGATGTCCTGTGTCAGAAAGTTGCATGTTTTCTAGTGAACAAGTAAATGACGATCACAATTTTCCCCTATTGATCACTCATAAATAAATCGATACTCAACTATCAAGAAGATTGTCTTGTGCAGCTAGTTTTCTATATAGAGTTTGTGATTTTGCATCTATGTATGATAAAAGAAAATGCAGCCAATGTTTATCTTTAGAAAACATGAACGTCTTATAGTATCCAATGGACTGCCACAACAATTCTCCGGCTTCTAGAGAAATCTCCAAAATTAAACTATATGTACTTATTAGCAAACATATAGCATCACAGTTCATTCAGAATTTCAAGGTGATACCGGGAAGCATCCTACCAGGAACTAGTAAACAAACATGTTCTCGAATACTAGCATGAAAGTCGGGACTCCTGATTTGCATAATCAAACATATTGTCACGCTAGCACAACTCACTATTTGCTAGGTGGTTTCAGTTTGAAGGTCTGATAATCCTTGGTGAGGTGCGTGTGATGTGCTCATCTATAGGTACTTCACGAGGACACTCACAACAATACGAAAATGCCCATGCCATGTGCTCATATGGCAGTATTGAATTGCATGAAAGCATCCATCACATGTCTGGTGGATCACACAATGTTCCTATTTAAGTGTGGGAAGAGAGATAGAGCAATGACTCTAAGAAGCCATCATTTGTGTACCAAGAAGTGGAGCTTAGTCGTTGCTAGGTTCATTTCAGCATGCCACATATTCAATGTACACAGGTTTTGCACTTAGTTAGAATTCATTTTTCAGTGTCGTTGAAATCCACATACATCCTAGGGCTGAGAAGCATCGGGATTTGTGACTTCATGAACTTCCGTTAGCTTTCTACGAGAAGTAACCTTCCCAGGATGACCATGTGGAGATGGACTCCTTTAGAAATTTTCCATCCTAGTCAACTGATCCTAGTGCATTTTGTTAACTAGACATGTATCTAGAGTTGAATCGGTGTCTCGAAGCGAAGAATGCTAAAGTGCTGCACTAATTAAAGCTCATATGTCTTGGAGCGAGTCAGTCTCTTTCAGTGTGCTGTGTTGTGTAGATTGCCATTATCGTGTTTGAAAAACAAGAATGTGTATCCCACTTCATGGAAAATTACTATAAACTATTATGTTACGAACACTAATGTGGCCGCATTCACTTGGGAATTAAACTGATTCTACTAGTGTATTCGAGATTCTACCATTGATTTTCTCCTAGCCTTTTACGGCGTCAACATGGACAAGACTGCAACTCTTTTTCTTTCTTTTAGGGTGCAAGATTAACACCTGATTTCATACAATATGTGAAAGAAAATTGACACTGCCAAATTCATTTTAAGGGCCTCCTTATTTCCAACAATTCTAAAAAATGCAGAAATAGGAAGCTGGTAGAATTGCGATGTAAGTTGTTTGGTTGCATTGTACTCTCTCCATCCCAAAATAAGTGCCTTAACCTTAGTATGACTTTGTACTAATTTTAGTACAAAGTTGAGACATTTATTTTGAGACGGAGGGAGTAAAAAAATACACATTCCAAAAGGACTAGGTGCGTTTCGTAGCTGTCATAAAATACAAATAGGGAAGAATTACCATGAAATTAGTGTAATTTTTTATTTGAAATTACATGCGAACGAATATAAAAAATCATATACAGTTCTCAATCTTACATACCAACTAGCTCTAGCCGAAAAATTCCTATGAAATAAAATCTTCCAAAATTCCTACAAAATTCTTCTAAATCATTGAGGCCCTTACATATATTTTTCTTTATAGTTGATTTTGTATCTATGATGAATTATGAGCATTATAGAATTAAATTACAGTTAATGTCCATCTTTAGAAAAAACGCACATCTTTAGTGTTATCCTGGACTGACAGAACACTTCTCATGCTTTTGAAATAGCATTTCAGTTCGTTCAATTCAGGAAGCATCCTACTAGAAAACTGAAACTAGTAAATGGACTGGTGCTAGAACGCTGGCAGGAAAGGCAGGACTTCTGATTTGCATCATCGAACACAACATCTACGCCACCACAGATTACTACTTGCTAGGCGATTCTGATTTGGAGGTCTGATGATCATCGGTGAGTTGCATGCTCTGGACAACCTCTATAATTTTGTTCCCACCACACGATCTCTCCTCTCTAAGACGTGCTCCGGTTATTCCACCTTCCCAAACATCTGCTCAGCTTTCACATACGTGCATCTTAGTAGCTTATAAGAAGTGTTGGTCGGCAACAAACATATCTTATTCGCATGAACAATAGACTCTTCTCATTTAATTTGGAGTGCCGGTCGACGTCCCCACCAAATATCTATGCCATGGAATATTATCATGCTCCGGAAGACCTGGCTGAGCTCGTCTTCCACTCCCGCCACAATCCGTTTATGTGTTGTGTCTACCTGTTAACAGCACTACTGGATTAAGTCGGCAAAAGCTACCACCAGTCCAAGATCAAGCCGATTTCCTCTATGGTCTGAAGAAAATACCTCAAGCTACAGTTGGTGCATGCATGCATCTAGTTGCAGGGTTTATTGTTTCAAGCTAGCTAGCGGATGTCCTTGTCTAATTAATTGACCAGGAGCATGTGTTTTTTGTTTACTTTTCGAAGTGGAGGAAATGCAATGTGCTATTATTTCAGTAATAGGTGCATATACATGACTTCTAAGGATTTTCCAAATTAAAAATGCCAAACATATAATATATGACCATAGGCCAAGATTGGTGTTTCTTTTTTATAGGTCATCTCGTTTCATTAACTATATATGAGCACATCACCCTCTTTTCGACAACAAAATATCTGTGAACACATGGTACAGGGCAAAACACTTGCTTAGCACTAATGAAGTCATTCCTATAATTCGGCAGCGGAACATATACCATAGAGATTTCGGTGGTTGTCTGAATAGATCGGTCGGTTAAACAGTTCAATTCTCAAGTGTTATCATGAGCCGTCTTTCTTTTGCAAAAAGTTTACTTTTTTGGAAGGCATGCAAAAAGCTTGTGACTGGGCAAATCGAAGAATCGCTTTCTATGATAATTTTGCGGCGTACACTACATTATAGAGATTTTCGCACTAATCTTTCAAAAGAAATCGGTACTTTTACTTCGTTACCTTTCTTTGTTGCCAACTATGGTAGTCGTTATCATTCACAGTGGGTTCGAGTGCAGATTTTTCTTTTATGATAAGAAGATAGTGCTTCTGCATGTGGGCAGCACTTGGTGCGCCTAAGTTCTTGCTTGATGAATAATACACACTGCATGAACAAAGTGGCTGCCCCTATAAATAGAGCCATACAACAAACATTCATCTCACACATTCCCAAAGTAAAGCCTAGCTAAGACCAAAAATCTTCACTGGCAATCCACTAGATACAAAATAATAGTACAAACAGCTATGGCTAAGTCAAATGCATTGGCTGCAACACTGTTGCTTGTCATGGTGGTGTCCCTCGCCACACTAGAGGGTGTTCATGGCGTCTGCGGCATGTCGAATGATGAATTCAAGCTTTGCCAGCCCGCGGCGGCAGTGAATAACCCGACAGAGAGTCCGTCGGCTGAGTGTTGTGCTGCGCTTGGGAAGGCCAATCTATCATGCATTTGCCGCTAGAAAGGCATCGCCGGCATATGGCTGAAAATGTACCACATCGACGCAAAGCGCGCCATGGCTCTGCCCGGCAAGTGCGGTCTCACCATACCCAACAACTGCTCTTGATGATTGGTTCAGATGTACTACCCATGAGCATCTAGGAGTAGGTTGCTCTACATCTGCATCAACACTTATATATGGCTAAATAAGTGGAGGAGCACTTGAAAAAGCATTGTCCTACTCGGTCTTATTGTTATTGTGTAATTTGAAAGTGTGATTATCTCATTAAGCTCTTGATAAAATAGTATATGCACGTTAAGTGTAAGGATGGCAAACGTGTCTTGCATGTTGTCCCATGAAATTAATATCTTATATTGGTGTCTTTCGTGTCAAAAAGTTGCATATGTTCTATCAAACAAGTAAATGTTGACCACAACATTTTCCCCCTATTGGGCACCCGTAAATAATTATGTAATCAACTATCAAGACGTCTGTCCATTTGTGCAGCTAGTACTCCCTCCGTTCCGATTTACTCGTCATGGTTTTAGTTCAAATTTGAACTAAAACCACGATGAGTAAATCGGAACGGAGGGAGTATTCTATATAGAGATTGTGATTTTTTCATCTATGTGCGCTAAAAGAAACTGCAGTCAATGTTTATATTGTAAAAACATGCACGTCCTATGGTATCCAGCAGACTACCGCAACACCTCTCTGGCTTCTAGAGAATCTCTAAAACGTAACTATGTATAATTAAAAAAGCATATAGCACAACAGTTCGTTCAGAATTTGGAGGTGATCCCAGAAAGCATCCTACCAGCAACTGGTAAATGAACATGTGCTAGAATACAAGCAGGAAAGGCAGGACTCCTGATTTGCATAATCAAACATAATGTCTACACCAGCACAACTCACTACTTGCTAGGTGGTTTTAGTTTGGAGGTCCGATAATCCTCGGTGAGGGGTGAGGTGTGTGTGCTCTGGGATCACTCTACAATTGCCCCCACCAAATGTAAGGGCTTTCTCAGATATGGTCACCAGTAGGAAGCACACTATGAACGTTGATTGATTCAGGCAAAATTTATAATAGGGGAGCTACTTCGCTGAAGGAGGGACACTCGTACCAATACAAAAATGTCCATGTGCTTATATGGCAGTATTGAATTGCATGAAAATATCCATCACATGGTTGTTGCACCACACAATGTTTCTATTTAAGTGCGAGAGAAGAGTAGAGCAACAATCCATAAAGGAACCATTGTGTGTCGACCAAGGAGTAGAGCTTAGTCGTTGCTAGGTCCATTTCAGCATGCCACATATTCAGCGTACACAAGTATTGTATTTGGTTAGAATTGCTTTTCCAGTGTCGTTGAAATCTACATGCATCCTAGGACTGGGAACCATCAGAATTTGCGATTGCACATGCTCGGATTTGTTGACGAAGTAACCTTGCCAAGATGGCTGTGTGGAGATGAACTCCTTCAGGAATTTGGCACCATTATGCAATTTGTTAACTAGGCATGTATCTAGAGGCTGAAGCTCTTGCGTCTTAGAGTAGTCAGACTATCTCTGTCTGCTGTGTCGTGCAGATTGCCATTATCGTGTTTGAAGCACAAGAAATTACTAGTAGTAAACTACTTTGTTTTGAACACTACTGTCACCAGATTCACGTGAGAATTAAGCTCATCCTAGTGTATTCCGGATTCTACCCTTGATTTTCTCTCAAGATTACAATCTTCCACCGGTCAAGACTGCAACTCCTTTTTTTTTTTTGGTGCAAGACTAACACTTGATTTCATACGTTGTGTGAGAGAATACTGAGAGTGCTGATTTCATATTGAGGGCCTCCTTCTTTCCTATGATTCTAGATGCAGAAATAGGAAGCCAGTAGAATTGTAATCTAAGTTGTTGGGTTGCATCGTAGAAACAATACATATTCCTAAAGGACCAGTTGCATTGCATAGTTGTCATAAGAATAGGGAAGAATTACCACGATATTAGTGTACTTTTCTCTGAGATTGCATGCAAACTATGTTGGATAAACTCATCGCTGTTTCCTTGTTCAGAATAATATGGTGCATGGCCGGTGTGACATCTGCATGCACGTAGCTAGTATACCGGGAGTGCTTGTAGCACGTCCAGGTTGTTTTTATTTGCTCATTTCTTTGTTTTAGTCCTCCGGTTAGTAAGGCACACGGATGCAGTCGTGGGATGGCATGGCATCACGCAAATCGTGGGCAGTCTGACCGGAGGTTTGTTAGCTGAGATCCATTGTAATCGAGCTACACTTTTCAAAGGAATAACTGAAAGACTCGCGTAGGTTCAGGCGAGGCAAATATACTACTGTCTCCCGTTCGTCCTCGCTCGTTCTTCTCTCTCTCTCCGGCGATCTAACTCGCCACACCGGCAACAACAATTGGCATCAAAGCCGTGGTGTTCGATCCACTCTTCGGTGGCCGGCGGTGTCCGATCCGCGACGTACCATGTCGGATAGCGAGGAGGAGAAGAAGAACAAGGGCGGCAGCAAGTCGTCGCCGAGGACGCCTTCATCCAAGGCGCCGCTCGCTCGCCTGACCGGCGACGGCAGCGGCGAGTACCGCGTGGTGTAGCGCGTCGTGCGAGAGGAGTCAGGGGCGTCGATGATGCTCACCCGCACCAATTACCAGGAGTGGGCACTTGTGATGCAGGTCAAGCTGCAAGTCGCCCGGGTCTGGACCGCGGTGATCGAAGACGGCGCCGACGAGAACGACGACCGGCGCGCGCTGCAGATTATACTCTCTGGCGTGCCGCCGGAGATGCTGCGGGTCCTGGCCGCGAAGGACTCGGCGAAGAAGGCGT
Organism: Triticum aestivum; assembly: GCF_018294505.1. Lineage (NCBI taxonomy): Eukaryota > Viridiplantae > Streptophyta > Magnoliopsida > Poales > Poaceae > Triticum > Triticum aestivum. The sequence goes on along the minus strand of NC_057798.1, from coordinate 662,604,925 downwards.
GGGATACAATCAAGACGCTCCGCATGGGGAGCGAGCGGGCTCGCGAGGCCAAGGCGCAGGTGCGTCGCCGCGAGTTTGAGGATCTGCGCTTCAAAGACGGCGAGTCCGTCGAGGACTTCGGGCTGCGACTCGCCGGCCTCGTCTCCGACCTGGAGCTGTATGGCGATCCCATGACGGAGCACAAGGCGGTCCAGAAGTTCCTCCGCGTGGTGCCGCGAAAGTATCGTCAGATGGCGATGGCAATCGAGAGCCTCGTCGATCTGAAGACGATGACCATCGAGGAGCTCGTCGGGCGTTTCTCGGCATGTGAAGATCATTATGATCTCGATGATGCGGGGTAGTCCGGCGGCCGCCTGCTCTTCACACGTGAGGAGTGGCTCGCCCACGAGCGACAGCTAGGTGGGGGCGGCTCATCGTCCGGTGGAGGCGGCGGCAAGAACAAGTCGCCGGGCAAGCCCAAACCTCACGGCGGCAGTGGCAGACCTGCGCCGGGCAGCGGCGGCACGGGTGCATCCGGCGGCTCGGGCGGCAAGAAAAAGGGCAAGTGCCACTACTGCAATAAGCCAGGTCATTGGAAGAAAGAGTGCTATACCAGGATCAAGGCAGAAGAGGAACGTGCGAAACAGGGTCAAGCACATCTAGTTCGTGAAGGCGACCAGCACCATGAGGGGCTTATGATGGCCGCGGTCAGAACCTGTGTCACCACCAGCATAGTCGCGCCCCAGGTGGTCCATCTGAATGAAGAGAAGGTCCATCTAGAGATCTCACCTCCGGGGCTGTGGTATTTCAATACAGGGGCTACTAGCCACATGACTGGCGACAGAGCTATGTTCAGTACTCTTGACGAATCAGTGCAGGGCACTGTTAAGTTTGGAGATGGGTCACATGTCACAATACAAGGGGGGGGGTTCGGTCATCTTCAAGGGTCAGAGCGGCAACCAACGTGCAGTGTCTGAAGTTTACTACATCCCGAGCCTTCGCAGCAATATAATCTCTCTTGGCCAGCTAGATGAGGGGGGGGGGGGGTGCAGGATTCAGATACATGAGGGACTGATGACCATTCATGACACAACAGGGCACTTGATGGCTCGTACTCGACGGTCAGTGAGCCGCCTCTACACTGCAGTTCTGCCCATCGCTGCACCAACCTGTTTACTGACCAAAACTGATGATGAAACCTCGCGCTGGCATGCTCGGATGGGGCACCTACACTTCAAAGCTCTGCGAGCTATGTCATCCAAGGGCATGGTGAAGGGAATGCCGTTCATTGACAGAGTTGACGAGTTCTATAACTGTTGTGCTTTGGGCAAACAGCATCGCGCCCCTTTCCCTCAAGTTGCTGCATACCGAGCTGATCAGGGGCTGGAGTTAGCCCACCAACGCTCGGAGGTAACAAGTATTTTTTACTTGTTGTTGATGACTACAGTCGATACATGTGGTTAGCTGTGCTGAAATCCAAAGACGAGGCCTTCAGTTCTTTCAAGAAAATTCAGAATATGGCTGAAACTGAAGGGAGATGCAGGCTGCGTGCGTTTCGGTCCGACCCGGGCGGCGAGTTTAACTCCGGCGACTTCATGGATTACTGCAGCGAGCACGGCATCAAACACTACACGACCGCGCTGTATTCGCCACAACAAAATAGCGTGGTCGAGCGGCGTAATCAGACTGTCGTCGAGATGGCACGGTGTTTACTGAAGAGCATGGGCATGCCCGCTGTGTTCTGGGGCGAGGCAGTGAGGACGGCTGTGTACATTCTCAACAGATCACCGACTCGCAGCCTTCATGGTGTCACGCCGTATGAAGCATGGCACAGCCGGAAGCCGAACGTGCAACACCTGCGTACATTCGGCTGCACAGTACATGTGAAGAAGCTCGGACGAGGGGTGACCAAGCTCACTGATCGCTCAACTCCCATGGTGTTTATTGGCTATGAGGAGGGTGCCAAATGTTATCGCGTCTACGATCCAGTGGCGAAGAAACTTCAGGTAACTCGTGACATTTTATTTGAAGAGAACAGGCCATGGAACTGGGATGAGCCGGACGCGTCCGCGGCGGCGTCCGCGGCAGCAACGTTCACGGTGATTTATACCACCGGCCCCGGTGAGCACAAGCTGGACTCCGGCAGCGCCTCGAGTCCGCAGGCGAGCGGTAGCACGGTGTCACCCTCTACACCAACTCTTGGGTCACCGCGGTCACCCGTGTCGCCGAGCCCTGGGAGTCCGCAGTCACCCACGCCGCCGGCTTCGTCCACAACCGAGGGCGTGTCTGCTACGCCTACGCCGGCCCACAGCATGGGCTGGGCCACGCCACCAACACATGATGACGCACGGGATGTCGACTCCGGGCCCATTCGTTATCGGCGTCTCGAGTATATACTCGACGAGACCGAGGATGCCGTTGTTCGGGAGTTTGACGAGCGCTGTCTTCTCAGTGCTGAGGAGCCGTGCAATGTTGACGCAGCTCTCGGCGACACGTCCTGGAAGGCCGCCATGGATGAAAAAATGCGTTGCATCAATGAGAACCAGACCTGGAAGCTAAGCACACTTCTGGCTGGGCACAAAGCCATTGGTTTGAAATGGGTGTTTAAGGTGAAACGTGATCCAGCAGGAAACATTGTTAAGCACAAAGCACGCCTGGTTGCCAAGGGTTATGCTCAGCGAGAGGGGGTGGACTTTGATGAGGTTTTTGCACCAGTTGCCCGGATGGAAACAGTGCGTGTGTTGCTAGCTCTCGCGGCACATTCCGGCTGGGAAGTTCATCACATGGACGTCAAGTCCGCGTTCCTAAATGGCGAGCTTGGCGAAGAGGTTTATGTTGCCCAGCCACCTGGGTACTTTGCCGTCGGCAAGGAGGACCGAGTGCTCAAGCTGCACAAGGCACTGTATGGCCTTCACCAGGCCCCCCGGGCATGGTATGCGAAGCTGGACCGATCTCTGACAGAGTTGGGCTTCACACGTAGCCCGTTGGAGCATGCAGTGTATAGGCGTGGTGATGCAACCTCATTCCTTTTGGTTGGAGTCTATGTAGATGACCTCATCATCACCGGGACGGACGTTTCTGCCATTGTGATGTTCAAGCAACAAATGCAGCAGCTGTTTAACATGAGCGACCTCGGACTCCTAAGTTACTATCTAGGGATCGAGGTGTCGCAATCAGAAGGCCAAATCAAGTTGCATCAGCGAAGCTATGCCGCCAAGATTCTGGAGGCTGCTGGCATGAGTGAGTGTAATGCTTGTGCTACACCTATGGAGAACCGTCTGAAGTTGAAAAAAGAAGATGGTGGAGAACTGGCCGATGCCACTTTGTATCGGAGTGTGATTGGGAGCCTACGTTATCTTGTGAACACTAGACCCGACATCGCATTCGCTGTTGGGATCACCAGCCGGTTCATGGAAAAGCCTAGCTCACACCATTGGGTGGCTGTCAAGCAAATTCTCAGATACATAAAGGGAACAATGGACTATGGGTGCTGTTATAAGGCTGGCCATGGAGAAGTAACACTTGTTGGTTACAGTGATAGCGACCATGGAAGTGACACCGGGGATCGCAAGAGTACTTCTGGGCAGATCTTCTTCCTCGGTGAGAATCCAGTGACTTGGTGCTCGCAAAAGCAAAAGATCGTGGCTCTCTCTTCTTGTGAGGCCGAGTACGTCGCAGGAGCAGCAGCAGCATGCCAAGGGGTGTGGCTATCACGGCTCATAGGAGATATGCTAGGTAAGCCAGCGGCCAAGTTCAAACTGCTGATCGACAATCAAGCCACCATTGCACTGAGCAAGAATCCTGTTCATCATGACCGGAGCAAGCATATTGACATCAAGTTCCATTTCATACGGGACTGTGTAGACACCGGCAAAGTGGAGGTTAGTCATGTCCATACACAGGAGCAACTCGCCGACGTGCTGACAAAGGCGTTGGTGCGGGTGATCTTCGTCGAGATGCGGCAGAAGATCCGGATGATCAAGGTGGAGCTGGAGCGCTGAGTCTATGGGGGTCAAATGTTGGATAAACTCATCGCTGTTTCCTTGTTCAGAATAATATGGTGCATGGCCGGTGTGACATCTGCATGCACATGCACGTAGCTAGTATACCGGGAGTGCTTGTAGCACGTCCAGGTTGTTTTTATTTGCTCATTTCTTTGTTTTAGTCCTCCAGTTAGTAAGGCACACGGATGCAGTCGTGGGATGGCATGGCATCACGCAAATCGTGGGCAGTCTGAGCGGAGGTTTGTTAGCTGAGATCCATTGTAATCGAGCTACACTTTTCAAAGGAATAACTGAAAGACTCGCGTAGGTTCAGGCGAGGCAAATATACTACTGTCTCCCATTCGTCCTCGCTCGTTCTTCTCTCTCTCTCCGGCGATCTAACTCGCCACTCCGGCAACAACAAACTACTCCCTCCGTTCCTAAATACGTATATGTCTTTCTAGAGATTTCGATTTAGACTACATACGGATATATGCAGACATATTTTAGAGTGTAGATTTACTCATTTTTCTCCGTATGTAGTCCATATGAAAATATCTAAAAAGACTTATATATAGGAACCATAAAAAAAATCATATGTAGTTCTCAATCTTACATACCAACAAAAATTCCTACAAAACAGAATCTTCCAAATTTCTTCAAGTCATTGAGGCCCTTAAAAATATTTTTCTTTATAGTTGATTTTGTATCTATGATGAATTTGGAGAATTACAACAGTAAATTGCAGTCAATGTCTATCTTTAGAAAACATGCTCGTCTTTAGCATTAACACTATTCAGGTTTCTAGAGAAATAGATCCTGAAAGCATATAGCATTTCAGTTCGTTCAATTCAGGAAGCATTCTACCCGGAACTAGTAAATGGACCTGTCCTAGAACGCTGACAGGAAAGGCAGGATTCCTGATTTGCATAATCAAACACAACATCTACGCCACCACAGCTCACTACTTGCGAAGCGGTTTCGATTTGGAGGTCTGATGATCCTCGGTGGGCTGCATGCTCTGGAGTACTTTTATAATTGCTCCCACCACGCGACCTCCCCTTTCTATGACATGTTCCAGTTTCTCCGCCTTTTGGAGCTGCTGCTTAGCTTTTACTTTTGCGTAGCTCAGCAGCTTATCAGAAGTCTTCAACGCCCTGCACAACTAGAGTTTGAGGTACATCGAGTGGAGAGCAAAAACATTAGGGGCGTGTTTGACGCCCGTAGTGATCGGGCCTGACTACCTCAAGCCTGGCTCATATGAGGCTGGGTGAGCAAATGCAGCCTCTAAACCCTAAACCCTAAACCATGAAGCCTATCTTGATCTGATAGATGGCGGCGAAGGTGGTCCAGCCCTGATCGAGGGTGACCCTGCCGTTCAACAGCCGGACTGTGACCCTCCGGAAGCAGCCGGTGTTTGTCTTCAGCTTGAACTCCTGCATCACGGATAGGAAGTGCCTCGTGAAGTCCAACAACATAGGTATGGCCTCGAGCTGGGGGGCCATGATCACCTTGCAGAAGGTGGTTGGCCCTCCCTCTTCATGGTAGTGGCCGTTGTTGCGGTGCTTGCCAGTGGGGGGCACCTCCGGCACGTCGTCGTCCGTGTCCGGGCTCTGGACAGGCGTCACCTGCACGGGTGTCACCTCTGAGGGCGGCACCTCGTCCTTTCCCTTGTCCTGCAACTTCGATGGCACCACCTCCTTTTCCTTGTTCTCCGTGTCGATCTACATTATGAAGAGGTTCAAAGGCTGGTCAGCATGTGCATTATGAACCTTGCAACATCGCCATTAAAACCTATGCTTATGTGCCCCTTTATTAACCCACCTTGCCGGTCACCACTTATCCGTCTCTCACTCTTCCTCCAACCTAACGCCATGAACTCCAACAAGTCCAACCCCAACCCCAACGCCAACCTCAACCCCTTCCCTTGGGGCATTGGATGGAGGGCTTTCCACCTAGGGTGCTCGCTGGGTGACCGCACCAAGTTTGAGAACACCATGGAAATGTGCTCAAACTTCAGCAGCATGGAAGAGCTGCACGAAGAGTCAGACGCTGTGGTGAAGAAGGCGATACCGGAGGAGTTGAAGACACTGATTCCTAACCCAATGAAGGGCGCTATGTTAGTCGACATACTTCGTTGGGCCATGAATCAGGCTGAACCCAGCGATGCTGGACAAAGAGCAAAGTGGGCCAAGTACAGACAGTATCGGCGTCCTCATGAACATCGTGCCGGCGTGTACTTCACCACTACTGTGCCTACGGAAGGGGAAGAAGAGGATGCAGTGGCGATGATTGTGAGGGTGCCGGAGCCAAGAAATCGAAGGATGCCAATCGAGGTGGACTCCGGTGAGGAAGAAGAGACGATGGTGCAGGAGAAGACCAAGACCAAGCCCACCCGCCGCTCCAATCGCCTCCAGGGTGCCCGAGGCTAAGATCTGTGTGTACTATGTAAGATGAACCCTAATCCCATTACTATTGTACTCAATTGGGATCTGGAACCTCATATGTACCGGTAGTCATGATGATGTTATGGTCACTTCTATGGTGTTTACCCCGATTCCCCATTCCCCTAACGCGGATCGAATCGAAACTCGAATCGAATGCGATGTAGTATGCGAGGAGGGAGGAAATAGCTTACCGTCATTGCCGAAGTGTTGTTGTTGCGGATGCCGGTGAAGGTGGCCATAGGTTGACTTTTTGTTCTCCGATCTGCTGCATGCCGCCGCCGCCGTCGGTGAGAGTGGGGAGATGGAAGAGGGGAGAGGGGAGAGAGAGCGGTGAGGGAAGGTGAGGGTAATAACTGCAGGCGCTCCGGGAAGCAACGTGGCTTCTCGAGGGTGGCTCCTCACGTGCAGCCCCCGTCGCCCACGTGCCTCGCTCGGGCCTGGCTTGCGTTATGCGGGCCTGGCTCGAGGGTGCTTTAAAGTTCATGCCATGCAGGCTGAACAGGGTATCCGGGCCAACCAAATAGCCCAAACTCTTCTCATCCGGGCCTGGTTGGGCGTTATGCGGGCAACCAAACACGCCCTAGTTTGCATCGAAGTACGAATTGTAGTACATAAACCACAGGGCACAACCATGGTAAACAAGAAGGAAGGATGAAGCACACCTTTAGCATCAGGGAAGGCCACGAAGGATCATTTTCCCATAGCGACTTCATCAAATTATCATAGTCTTCCTGATTGATGATGAATGCACAAATGAACTACATTTTTGTCCCAGATAGCTCATAACTAAGAGTAGAAAACACTAGTACTATAAACTGATGAACAAACCAGCCTTTTTTGACCTTTTGGTGAACTCTTAGATTAGTACTTAAACACTGAATTTGAAGGTGAAGCAAACAACACACATAATCAAGAACATCAGCAACTGAGCAACCTGCTAAGCTGGTCACGATGGATGAAGTAACCTACCACAAGATATGAATTATAAATTTAACTTAGATGAGAGCATCTCAATTAATCCCATTATCCAAGGTTGTGCACTTCTTTTTGTTACCCTATATATGGATTTATGGCAGCAAGATCCTTCATTTACACTCAGTTGAGTAGTTCATGGTAATTCATGGAAACAGAAAAGCTGATGGACGCATGATTCGGACAAGAAATTTGAAGGAGCAAGAAACGATATGACGGGAGAATCAATCCGATGCTGAAAAAAATAGGAGTCAAAGGGGACGAGGCGACCCGTCAGCGAGGTCGCTATGGAGATCGCTGACGGCGAGCAGTGGGGCCTACAACTCCCTGCATCTTGTGGTCTTCTCCCGAAGTTGGCGGCTTGGTCGGAGGGAGGACCGGAGGAGGGTGACGTTGCTCGTCTGGCGGGCCGAGGAGTGGCGACGACTGCGGTCGGTTCTGTTGGGGAACGTAGTAATTTCAAAAAAAATCCTACGCACATGCAAGATCATGGTGATGCATAGCAACGAGAGGGGAGAGTGTGTCCACGTACCCTCGTAGACCAAAAGCGGAAGCGTTAGCACAACGCGGTTGATGTAGTCGTACGTCTTCATGATCTGACCGATCAAGTACCGAACGCACGTCACCTCCGAGTTTAGCACACGTTCAGCTCGATGATGTCCCTCGAACTCCGGTCCAGCCGAGCTTTGAGGGAGAGTTCTGTCAGCACGACGACGTGGTGACGATGATGATGTTCTACCGATGCACGGCTTCGCCTAAGCACCGCTACGATATTATCGAGGTGGATTATGGTGGAGGGGTGCACCGCACACGGCTAAGAGATCTCAAGGATCAATTGTTGTGTCTCTAGGGGGTGCCTCCCTCCCCGTATATAAAGGAGTGGAGGAGGGGGAGGGGGCCGGCCAGCCTTGACGCGCCCCATGAGGAGTCATACTCCCACCGGGAGTAGGACTCCCCCCCCTTCCTTGTTGGAGTAGGAGAGGAGAGGGAAGGAGAGAGAGGGGGAAAGGAAAGGGGGGGGGGGCGGCGCCCCCTCCTTGCCCAATTCGGACTTGGCGGGGAGGGGCGTGCGGCTGCCCCTTGGCCGCCTCTCCTCTTCCTCCACTTGGGCCCATGAGGCCCATTAACCTCCGGGGGGGGGGGGGGTTCCGGTAACCCCCCGATACTCCGGCATATATCCGATAACCCCCGGAACCATTCCGGTGTCTGAATATAGTCGTCCAATATATCAATCTTCATGTCTCGACCATTTCAAGACTCCTCGTCATGTCCGTGATCACATCCGGGACTTCAAACTACCTTCAGTACATCAAAACACATAAACTCATAATATAACCGTCATCTAACTTTAAGTGTGCGGACCCTACGTGTTCGAGAACTATGTAGACATCACTGAGACACGTCTCCGGTCAATAACCAATAGCGGAACCTGGATGCTCATATTGGCTCCTATATATTCTACGAAGATCTTTATCGGTCAAACCGTATAAGAACATATGTTGTTCCCTTTGTCATCGGTATGTTACTTGCCCGAGATTCGATCGTCGGTATCTCAATACCTAGTTCAATCTCGTTACCGGCAAGTCCCTTTACTCGTTACGTGATTCATCATTGATGAGGATACAGACCTGGGGTAGGGTCATAGACCTGACCTATACGTCCTACCCAAGGTCACTACCCTAGAAGACAAGAAGTTCAAGAGGCAGCATGAGACCCCCAGTCGAAGATATCGAGTGCAATCCTCTCGACATCATGTCACTCGGGAGTCTTCCTACCTACTGTCACTCGACCATCCAGAGAATCACTCGACCTCCTGAAGACTAGGAGTCATTCAATGTTACAACGGGCAGGCATTCACTCCATAGTCTTTAAGGTCATTAACAACACTTAAGGCTGGCGTTACCAGTAACACCCCCACTTTATGTACATTAAGTCCCTTGTAATGCAGGGCGGAGAGGGTCCTGGTGAACTCTATATAAGCCACCCTCCTCCTCTGGCACAAGGGTTCGCACCCCCTGTAACATCACATATATAATCCAATCGACCGCCTCCGGGCACCGAGACGTAGGGCTGCTACTTCCACCGAGAAGGGCCTGAACTCGTAAAACCCATGTGTACACCTTCGCCATAGCTGAGATCTTGCCTCTCCATACCTACTCCCTTTCTACTGTCAGCCTTAGAACCACGATAGTTGGCGCCCATCATGGGGCAGGTGTCTTAGCGACTTGTTGGTGAAGTTGCAAGTTTTTCCGATCATCGTCATCATGGTTTCCGGCGGCGGATTGGCTGAGGGCCGCGAGATCCATCTCGGCATGCTCGTTTTCATCGCTGACGACTCCGCGTGGCTTCAAGAAGCTCCCCTTGACATTGAGGCGCTCCCCATCCGAGGGGCGACGCACTTTCGCGCGTGCGTTCACGGCGTCCTCCTCGGGCAGCCGTCGACCCAATATCAGTCGGCTCTGATGGTGTCTTCCCTCCCCGCTGTTCGCCGCCGCAAGCAATCCGGTCGATCGCGGCTTCGGCGGTGGGTTAAACACGTGGTGGCTCGGTGTTCGGCCACCCATCAAGTCGCGGCAATCGAGCCTGATGAAACTCTCCACGGCCTGTTTGATCTGTCGACTGGCTCCGCGGAGACTGCATCCGAGTGCGATAACAGCGACCCTGTGGCTGAAGTCTTGATGGTCGATGGGCCGCGTGGTCCACCTGGCTTCCGTCGCGAAGACGGCGAAGATGGTGGCGGCGATCCGTCACGTGTCCATGAGGAATACCATCCTGAACCCCTTTCTTCGCAGCAGAGGGAAGAACTTTGTCGCCGCAACATGGATGCACTCCACACGCCCATCATTGGAGAAACCCCCGAGGCTCGGGCCTTGGAGGAGGCGCGCCTGGCTAATTTGGCTGAGCACACTCGACTGGAGAACCTGCAGCGTGCTCTCGACGAGCGGGCTCGAGAACGGGTCCCTGAGTCCAGTCGACGACAACTTTTCCCGCCTCCGCCTAAGGTATACCGTACTCCGATTCAGAACCTCACAGCTCCGGCCCGAATAGCAGAGTCGATCCAACCTTCCCAGTCAGAGGCTGGTAGAGGGTTGTTGCAGATCCAGGCCTTGCTCCGGGCAGCAGGAGAGCAGAACACAGCAGTGTCTCAGTCGCGGAATAGGATTCACAGCAGATCCGTAGTTGCGGATACAGTTCAGTCGGCCCACAGCCCAAGATCACCCCTGCGACGTGAGTTCCGTGGACAATATGATCGTCAGCTCGACCGCGACAATCGTCGTCAAGTGCCCACGCCTCCTCCGAGGAGTGCGTCATATGTGCCTCGACAGAATGATGATAGACGCTGTCACAGTGGCGAGCGCAGAGCACCAGTCGACCCAAGGGAGCCAGGCTTCGATGCGAGATCCATTGTCATTCAAGGCCTAGACGACCGGAACAGAGCGCATAGAGAAGACACTGGCAGAGATCGTCCAAGTGGCAGCAGAGTGCATGTTTCAGGTCCAGAGTGTTTCAGCAGAGCCATCAGGGCGGCAGTGATTCCTCCCAACTTCAGGTTGGTAACCGGAGTCAGTAAGTTCACTGGAGAATCCAAGCTTGAAACTTGGCTTGAAGATTACCGAGTGGCTGTGCAGATTGGTGGCGGAAACGATGAGGTAGCGATGAAACATCTTCCTCTGATGTTGGAAGGGTCGGCCCGAGCGTGGTTGACTCAGTTGGCTCCAGGCAGTATATACAGTTGGGAAGAGCTGGCTCGAGTGTTCATCAGAACTTTTGAGGGCACTTGCAAGCGACCAGCAGGATTGACCGAGTTGCAGCATTGTGTGCAAAAGCCAAGTGAGACTTTGAGAGACTTCATTCAGAGGTGGACCACTTTGCATCACACTGTTGAAAATGTATCAGAGCATCAAGCAGTGTGCGCCTTCAAGGAAGGCGTCAAATATCGAGAGTTGGTCCTAAAGTTCGGTCGGACTGGGGATATGACTCTGACTCGGATGATGGAGATAGCCACCCATTATGCTAACGGAGAAGAAGAGGATAGAGACTACATGAATCGAGCACTTTGCCATTTGCCATGGCTGACGGCAAAGGCATGCCTGGCGGACGGCAAAAGCCTTTGCGGTCAGCCAGCAGACGGCAACAGGTCCGGCTGAATAAGCTACGACAAAGATGAAATGGTCTTTGTCGTCCGCCAGCAGATGACAAAGATGCCCTCCCCTTTGTCGTCTGGCAAACTCAACCTTTGCCGTCAACCTCATAAAATCACAGACGGCAAAGAACTTAGTAAATATAAAAAAACGTCCGGCGAGCAGCCTGTCCGGCGTCCTGCGTTCGGCGTTTTCGGTGCCTGGCGAGCAGTACTCCAACAATACAAGCCAACGAGGAACGAACGGACGACGATAAACACTACAATACCATCAACACTTGTTCCAAGAATTGATGAATGAATTTCACAATACAGTACCCACAAACACTACTGTATACACGACATATTACAAGAGATTTGATTTAACAAGGAGCTCCATCCACCCGCGGCTGCGCCGGAGCTCAACACGCTCATCCGGGCACTGGATCAGGTTGCGACCCCGCCCTTCAATGAGGGCCAGCACCCATCACCCTTCGTTGCGGGCAGAGCTGCCGCAGGCCGCCGCTGCTCGAGGCAGGAGGTGGTGCGGCGTCGAGGTATGGGTCAGCGGGGGCAGACGAGGACGGGGCCGGGCACGGCGGTGTCAGGGGCGAAGAGAGAAGGGGCCAACGCCGACGGGCGAGGTGGTGGCCGGAAGGGGGCGACGGGGGCCGGGGCCGGTGGCGGGCTGGGGCAACGGGAGACATGGAGTGGGGGGGGGGGGGACGAGACAGGCCCTGCGCCACCAGGGGCGGAGATGGAATGGGGCGGCAGGCGAGGTGTGGTGGGCGGTGGGCGAGAGAGAAGAGGCGTACGAGAGATAAGGGAGCCAGATTGTGGTGGGGGTGGCTCTCAGGAGTCATGTCATCGACCCGTGTGGTCGATCTGCATGGTGTGCTTTCTCTTTGCCTTCTGCTAGCTGATGGCAAAGATTCTTTACCATCCGCTAGCAGAAGGCAAAGAAAGTAGCCATTAGGTTGTTCTCGGTAGCCCGTCACCCACCCTCTTTGCCGTCTGCTAGCAGACGACAAAGAGTTGGCTGATGGCAAAGCCTACCTTTGCTGTCCGCTGCCTCTTTGTCGTCCGTTTTCTGGTGGCTAATGGCAAAGCCTACCTTTGTCATCCGCTAGCGGATGACAAAGAGTGGGCAAACGGCAAATCTGCTGATTCCAGTAGTGAGAGATTATTCTTGCTCTCTTAGTACTTGCAATTGAGATAAATATGCTTGAAGGAAATATGCCCTAGAGGCAATAATAAAGTTATTATTTATTTCCTCATATCATGATAAATGTTTATTATTCATGCTAGAATTGTATTACCCGGAAACATAATACATGTGTGAATATATAGACAAACATAGTGTCACTAGTATGCCTCTACTTGACTAGCTCGTGAATCAAAGATGGTTAAGTTTCCTAACCATAGACATAAGTTGTCATTTGATTAACAGGATCACATCATTAGGAGAATGATGTGATTGACTTGGCCCATTCCGTTAGCTTAGCACTTGATTGTTTAGTATGTTGCTATTGCTTTCTTCATGACTTATACTTGTTTCTTTGACTATGAGATTATGTAACTCCCGCTTACCGGAGGAACACTTTGTGTGCTACCAAACGTCACAACGTAACTGGGTGATTATAAAGGTGCTCTACAGGTGTCTCCAAAGGTACTTGTTGAGTTGACGTATTTCGAGATTAGGATTTGTCACTCTGATTGTCGGAGAGGTATCTCTGGGCCCTCTCGGTAATGCACATCACTATAAGCCTTGCAAGCAATGTAACTAATGAGTTAGTTATGGGATGATGCATTACGTAACGAGTAAAGAGACTTGTCGGTAACGAGATTGAACTAAGTATTGAGATACCGACGATCGAATCTCGAGCAAGTAACATACCGATGACAAAGGGAACAACATATGTTGTTATGCGGTTTGACCGATAAAGATCTTCGTAGAATATGTAGGAGCCAATATGAGCATCCAGGTTCCGCTAATGGTTATTGACCGGAGACGAGTCTCGGCCATGTCTACATAGTTCTCGAACCCGTAGGGTCCACACACTTAAAAGTTAGATGATGGTTATATTATGAGTTTATGTATTTTGGTGTACCGAAGGTAGTTCAGAGTCCCGGATGTGACCACGGACATGACAAGGAGTCTCGAAATGGTCGAGACATAAAGATGATATATTGGACGACTATATTTGGACACCGGAATGGTTCCGGGTGAGATTGGGACAATACCGGAGCTCCGGGAGGTTATCGAAACCCCCCGGGAGGTATATGGGCCTTAACGGGCTTTAGTGGAAAGGAGGGGAAAGGAGCAAGGGAGCCCCCCCCCCCCAAGCCCAATCCGAATTGGGAGGCCCCCCCTTTCCTTCTCTCCCTCCTTCCTCTTCCTTCCCTGTCCTTCTCCAAATAGGAAAAGGAGGAGTCCTACTCCCGGTGGGAGTAGGACTCCCCCCTTGAGCGCGCCTCCTCCCCTTGGCCGGCCCCCTCCTCCACTCCTTTATATACGGGGGAGGGGGGAACCCCATAGACACAACAATTGATCATTGATCTCTTAGCCGTGTGCGGTGCCCCCCTCCACCATAGTCTTCCTCGATAATATCGTAGCAGTGCTTAGGCGAAGCCCTGCGTCGGTAGAACATCATCATCGTCACCATGCCGTCGTGCTGACGGAACTCTCCCTCGAAGCTCGGCTGGATCGGAGTTCGAGGGACATCATCGAGTTGAACGTGTGCAAGAACTCGGAGGTGCCGTGCGTTCGGTACTTGATCGGTCGAATCGTGAAGACGTACGACTACATCAACCGCGTTGTGCTAACGCTTTCGCTTTCGGTCTACGAGGGTACGTGGACACACTCTTCCCTCTCGTTGCTATGCATCACCATGATCTTGCGTGTGCGTAGGAATTTTTTTTGAAATTACTACGTTCCCCAACAATGCTAAGCTTCCCTCTACATGTGATGGTATACAAAGATTGTTTAGTACTCCAACCTGACCATCTGGGTTAAATTCCTAGAACGGACGGGTGATGCACAAGGTTTTTTCCTCATTTTATTTCGTTGACGACCAAGCTTGATACACAATGAGACCACTCATCAAGATAAAATCTTGGTACTCACACTAAACAAAAAGTTTTGAGGACCAGACTTGGTGCGTGGTGAGACTACACATCAAGATAAATATCATGGTACTCATATCAAAATGGTTGTTTGCATCTCTAGTTGGTGCAAAGGCCGGGAGAAGTGAAATCCTCTCCTTTTAAGACGCGAAAGTCCCCGAGGACATGTGTTGCACTCCCTAGGCAATACGGGTGGTGCATCCATCTTCCACCGCAGGTTCACCTCCTCCCCGTTCCTCTAACTGCCCGTCATCGGCCGGAGTCGCCAGACAAAGCCCTATGTGGCTTCTAGCAGCTACGGGGTCCTCATCCTCCTACAACTTCCCTCTTAACTAGAAAAACTGTGGGGCTCCTCCCCAGTTGGTCTATTTTTTTTAAATGAGCCAACAATACTAAACAATCCAGAGAGAAACCTAGCATATCTAACTTCAAACACAAGTAATATTTTGACAAATGATGGATTTTGTTGGCTCAAAATGAAGCATCAAAAGGATACAAATAAAATGAGCACATTGCACACACCCGGCCTCTGCATAAGGCAGGATGCACATAGTCGACATCAACATAGACACACAAGAAAACCATCAGCAAATAACAAAGTAATATAAGACCAAAATTATATCTAGGTGAGGAAACAAGAACAAACATCAAGCGTTCAGATCTACGATTAGCAAACTATAACAATGACCATATATCCACACCAACCATCTCATGACACCACACGAGAGACGAGGCTTGTCAACAACGACGCCTCATAAAAGGAGCGGCGCTCAAGTGCTGACGTCACTAGATCCAATCTCCCAAGGTCAGTCTAGGTTTTCACCCTTAAGAACCGATCTGAACATATCCAACCAATGCCTTGAACAAGGTAACAACATAAAAGCATTGTCATTGCCAGGTATAACTGACTCGGGAGACCCAGGCTTTCACCCCGGAGCTCGAGACCGAGTGCTCGAGTAGCACCACCATCAACGTCACTCATGTGTTGTCTTCACCACTTTTCTCGATCCTTGCAGCTACATGCGATGTGCCACCGCCAGCACTGCACAACCATCCCTCCGCGTTGAGCCGTCGTACATAGTCCCACCTAGCCCAGTTGGCTCATTTAGCCTCCTACAATATTTGTCATGTTCTATCTGCTTTATTTCGGGATTATGTGAATTTGCTTCAATATCAAATATTTCCTTCGTTCACTATTATAAGATGTTCCAATTTTTATCAAATTTAGATGTATATAGACACATTTTAGTGTGTTTGTTCACTCATTTTACTTTGTAGTAGTCTATATTGAAATATCGAAAATATTTTATATTTATGAACGGAGGGAGTAGTTTACAAAAATGAATGTGCTTTAGTTCACTTCTAAAGTTAAAAAGCATGCGTGTGTCTTGTGCAGGACCGCTGGTCGCGGTGGAGATGGTTTGCGGCAGTGGCTGTCTTCCGCAGGACTGCTGGCCTAGAGCTTAGTGATGGTTGGCAGCAAAACATTGTCATAGACAATAGACGCTTTTCATTTAATCTGGGGTGCCGGTCGATGTCCACCAAACATCCACGGCATGGGATGTTATCATGCTATAAGCGACTAAGCGAGACCTGGCTGAGCTCGCCTTCTACCCCCGCCGCAATCAGTCGTGCGTTTTGTCTATCTAGCTATTCGCCTAACATCATTACAGTACTGAATTAAGTCGACAAAAGCTAGCACCCAGTTTCTCTGGTCTGAAGAAAATACCTTAGGCTACAGTCGCTGCATGCACCCAGTTGCAAACTTGCAGTGTGTCCTTGTCTAGCTAATTGACAGGAGCAGGTGCTTTTTGTTTAATTTTCCAAGTGGGGAACACGAAATGTACAATCTCGGTAATAGGTGCATATACATTACTTCTAAGGATTTTGAAACTAAAATTCCAGAACATATAATACTCTTTTCATTTTTATTTGCTTTCCATATTAGCTTTGTCTTAAGTCAAACTTTGTAAACTTTGACCAAGTTTATACGAAAAGGTATTAACGTCCACGATACCAAATCATTATCATTAGAATCACCATTGAATATATTTTCACATCATATACATCTGTTATTCTAAAAGACTAGATTGTTTTCTATAATCTTGGTCCAATTTTACAAATTTTGACTTATGTCAAAACTAATATGCGGAGTAAATAAAAACGGAGGAAGTATAGCAGAGAGGCATAGGCCAAGATTGTTGTTTCTTTGTTATCTTCCATCTTCTTTCATTCACTATCAACATATATCAACCTCATTTCAAAAACAAAATAAATGTGAACACAGACAAAACACTTGCTTAGTGGTTAGCGCTAATGAAGTCACTCGTCTAATTCGAAGTATTCGACAAAAAAAATACCACATTAGGAGTTACCGTCCCACAGAACTACCACTTTCAAAAAAGTGACCGATAACAACAAAAAATTTCTAATTTTGTGACTAAAAACTACCACTTCTAAAAAATGACCACTTTAGACATTTAAACATGTTTATGACATGCGAGACCCACCCATCAGGGCTGACGTGGCGGCAAAGTCAATTCCGTTTATTTTGACCGTTATTACAAGTGGGGCCCACCTGTCAGCATCACTTTTCTTCTCCCTCTTCCTCCTTTCTCTCTTTGCCATTTCCTCAAACACCTTGTGTGCACCCACCGACGACGGACGGCAGCGGCGGCACGCGTCCCGCCGGCTCGAGCGCCGTTGGACTCAACTCTAGTGGCAGAAGATGACCTTGAGCTCGCACGACGCGGAGCACTGGTGGGTGAGGGAGGGGTTGTCGTGGGCGTAGGTGAAGGCCTGCGGGCACTCGCTCTTGAAGAAGTCCGAGTACTTGGAGGGGCGGTAGGTGGCCGGGCTGTTGTACGTGTTGTGGCAGCACAGCTCGTCGGTTCCGAACGCCAGGCAGCCGCTCTTGCACGCGGCAACGCCGCCGCCCGCCGCCGCGCGCACCTGCAGCTCGCCGGGGCAGGTCTGCGTCAGGTCCTTGCGGCAGGCGAGGACGGGACAGTTACTGCGGCCCTCATGCGGGGTCACTGACATGCCCATGTTGAAGCCGTCCACCACGCTCACCCCATAGGACGATTGGTCGTCGCCGCCGTGGTGGAGGGAGACCCGTGCCAGCGTGGCGGGCGCCACGCCGCCGAGGCCCCCGCAATGGAGCCACCCGCCGTAGTCGCCCGTGGCGCAGCAGAGCTGCCCAGCCCCGCCGGTGGGCACGCAGCTGGTGCGTGCCCAGATGCGGCCGGACCAGGCGTGGGTGGGCGCCGGGAAGGAGCGGTGGGGGAGAGAGGAGGAGGAAGAATAAGATTGATGCTGACAGGTGGGCCCCACTTGTAATAACAGTCAACGTAATGGTTAAAATAAATGGAGTTGACTTTGCCACCACATCAGCTCTGACGGGTGGGCCCCGCATGTCATAAACATGTTTAGATCTTCTAAACTGATTATTTTTCAAAAGTGGTAGTTTTTAGTCACAAAATTAGAAATTTTTGGTAGTTATCAGTCACTTTTTTGGAAGTGGTAGTTTTGTGGGACGGTAACCCCTAATGTGGTAGTTTTTTGTCAAATACTCTCTAATTCGGCAGCGGAGCATATACCATAGAGATTTCAGTGCTTGCCTTTAATCGTCGGTCAGTTAAACAATTCAATTTTCAAATGCTATCATGAGCCGTTTCTCTTTTGTAATTTATTTTAAAGGCACGCAAAAAGCTTGTGGGTGGGCAACCAAAAAAGCTCACCTTCCAGGGTGTACACGACTAGAGAGGACCTAGGGTTCTTCCCTCCTTCCCCACGCCACTGCCGGCCGTCCTAGCCCCCGCCGCCGCCGCCGGTCGCCGGCCGCCCCGTCCCCTTCCCCTCCCTCCCCCCTTCCCCCGGATCCGCTCCGTGCCGCCTCCCAGGGAGGTTGCCGGGGTGGCGCGAGCCCTCCTTCCCCTTCGGCCGCCCTTGTCGCGCCTTCCCTCCCTGCCGCCGCCGATGGGCGCTCCCGGCGCGGGCCGGGTGGTGTTGGCGGCGGCGGGGCCTGCCTGTCCCCGCGCGCGGGGCTCCCTGCCCAGGGCATGGAGGCGGCGGCGGTGCCCCTCGGCCTGATGACGGCCCGGCCTCCCGGTGCGGTGGCCGGCGGCTCGCTCGATGGTGGCGCAACCCCTTGGCGGCGAGACGACGTGGTGGCACTGGTTGGCCAGAGACGCGCCCCCGGCCCAGATTGGGGCCCGCGGGCCCCATCTGGGTCCTAGCGGGCCGGCCCCCGGCGTGGCTTCGTCGTCGTCTGTGTGGTGAGGTGGTGGAGCAGCTTGAACGGGGGGCAGCGACGCCGACGGCATGCATGCTGCGACGCGGAGGTGGGAGTTGTCCGGGCCTCTAAGGGCCCGGCCGGGCCTGTGGGGCCACGGGCCCGGCAAGCTCCCGCTTTGGCGTCCGGTCGGCTACCGTCGTGGACGGTGGAGGTGGGTCCCTCCAGTACGCTGACGGTGCTGCGGCCCAAGTCCCGGCTCCCCTTCTTCCTTGTGCATGCCATCTTCGCGGTATCGTGGTGAGACAGCGTGGGATGCTTCGTGTCCGTGTGCCAGGGTGGTGGTCAGTTTGGTGGCGAGCACCGGAGTGTCTGAGGTGGAGGATGGGATCGGGAGAAATCCCTGTTGGCTTGGCCGACACCGACGCGGTGGCGCCTGAGGGTGCCATCGGACCTTCCTGGAGGGCGTCGGGGCTACCCTTCCTCTTTCCTCGCCGTGTACCGGGGGAAACCCTTGGCAGCAGCGTCGTCATCATCGTGTCCCTTCTTGGAGGTGTTGATTGATACCGGCGCTTCGGAGTCTCGTAGCTTGGGGGACGATCTTCGGTGGAAGCAGCGGTCGCGAGGCTCCGTCGTCTTTGTCGATCCGCCGTTATCGGCATTTGTTTCTTTTCTTTTTTCTCTTTCTTTTCTTTTGGGCGTGGTTGTGCTGCTTCCGCCCCAGCACTTATCGTTGGTTGTATTGGATGTTTGCTTTGTAATACAAAGCGAGGGGAAACCCTTTTTCGTCATCATTGTGAAGAACTGGTCTTAATTTGCAGCGTACTCTTGATGTTGAAATCAGAAATTTTGCTTCATTACATATCGTTTTGCCAACTATGGTAGTCGTTATCGCTCAACAGTGAGTTCAAGTGCAGATTTTTGTTTGCATGATAAGACAATATGCTTCTACATGTGAGCAGCACTTGAGTGCCTAATTTCTTCCCTCATGCAAAATACACACTTCATGAACACAGGGGCCTGCCCCTATAAATAGAGCCATACACCAAACATTCATCTCACACATTTCCAAAGCAAAATCTAGCTAAGACCAAATCTCCTCTAGCAATCCACTAGATAACATAATAACACTACCAACAGTTATGGCTAAGGCACATGCATTGGCTGCAGCATTGTTGCTTGTCATGTCGGTGTCCCTTGCCGCACTAGAGGGTGTTCATGGCGTTTGCGGCATGTCGAATGATGAATTCAAGCTTTGCCAGCCCGCAGCGGCAGTGAATAACCCCACAGACAGTCCGTTGGCTGAGTGTTGTGCTGCGCTTGGGAAGGCCAACCTATCATGTATCTGCCGGTACAAAGGCATCGCTGGCATATGGCTGAGAAAGTACCACATCGACGCAAAGCGCGCCATGGCGCTGCCTGGCAAGTGTGGTCTCACCATGCCCAACAACTGCTCGTGATGATCGGATGTACTACCCATAAGCATCTAGGAGTCGGTTGTTCTACATCTGCATCGACTTTTATATATGGCTAAATAAGTGGAGGAGCACTTGGAAAATCATTATGCTACTCGGTCTTATTGTTATTGTGTGGTTTCGAAGTCGTTAAGCTCTTGATAAAATAATATATGCATGTTATACTGGAAGTGTAAGGATGGCAAGCGTGCCTTGCATGTTATTCCCATGAATTTAATATCTCATTGTGATGTCCTTCGTGTCAGAAAGTTGCATGTTTTCTAGTGAACAAGTAAATGACGATCATAATTTTCCCCTATTGATCACTCATAAATAAATCGATACTCAACTATCAAGAAGATTGTCTTGTGCAGCTAGTTTTCTATATAGAGTTTGTGATTTTGCATCTATGTATGATAAAAGAAAATGCAGCCAATGTTTATCTTTAGAAAACATGAACGTCTTATAGTGTCCAATGGACTGCCACAACAATTCTCCGGCTTCTAGAGAAATCTCCAAAATTAAACTATATGTACTTATTAGCAAACATATAGCATCACAGTTCATTCAGAATTTCAAGGTGATACCGGGAAGCATCCTACCAGGAACTAGTAAACGAACATGTTCTCGAATACTAGCATGAAAGACGGGACTCCTGATTTGCATAATCAAACATATTGTCACGCTAGCACAACTCACTACTTGCTAGGTGGTTTCAGTTTGAAGGTCTGATAATCCTTGGTGAGGTGCGTGTGATGTGCTCATCTATAGGTACTTCACGAGGACACTCACAACAATACGAAAATGCCCATGCCATGTGCTCATATGGCAGTATTGAATTGCATGAAAGCATTCATTATATGTCTGGTGGATCACACAATGTTCCTATTTAAGTGTGGGAAGAGAGATAGAGCAATGACTCTAAGAAGCCATCATTTGTGTACCAAGGAGTGGAGCTTAGTCGTTGCTAGGTTCATTTCAGCATGCCACATATTCAATGTACACAGGTTTTGCACTTAGTTAGAATTCATTTTTCAGTGTCGTTGAAATCCACATACATCCTAGGGCTGAGAAGCATCGGGATTTGTGACTTCATGAACTTCCGTTAGCTTTCTACGAGAAGTAACCTTCCCAGGATGACCATATGGGGATGGATTCCTTTAGAAATTTTCCATCCTAGTCAACTGATCCTAGTGCATTTTGTTAACTAGACATGTATCTAGAGTTGAATCGGTGTCTCGAAGCGAAGAATGCTAAAGTGCTGCACTAATTAAAGCTCATATGTCTTGGAGCGAGTCAGTCTGTTTCAGTGTGCTGTGTTGTGTAGATTGCCATTATCGTGTTTGAAAAACAAGAATGTGTATCCCATTTCATGGAAAATTACTATAAACTATTATGTTACGAACACTAATGTGGCCGCATTCACTTGGGAATTAAACTGATTCTACTAGTGTATTCGAGATTCTACCATTGATTTTCTCCTAGCCTTTTACGGCGTGAACATGGACAAGACTGCAACTCTTTTTCTTTCTTTTAGGGTGCAAGATTAACACTTGATTTCATACATTATGTGAAAGAAAATTGACACTGCCAAATTCATTTTAAGAGCCTCCTTATTTTCAACAATTCTAAAAAATGCAGAAATAGGAAGCTGGTAGAATTGCGATGTAAGTTGTTTGGTTGCATTGTACTCTCTCCATCCCAAAATAAGCGCCTTAACCTTAGTATGACTTTGTACTAATTTTAGTACAAAGTTGAGACATTTATTTTGAGACGGAGGGAGTAAAAAATACACATTCCAAAAGGACTAGGTGCGTTTCGTAGCTGTCATAAAATACAAATAGGGAAGAATTACCATGAAATTAGTGTAATTTTTTATTTGAAATTACATGCGAACAAATATAAAAAATCATATACAGTTCTCAATCTTACATACCAACTAGCTCTAGCCGAAAAATTCCTATGAAATAAAATCTTCCAAAATTCCTACAAAATTCTTCTAAATCATTGAGGCCCTTACATATATTTTTCTTTATAGTTGATTTTGTATCTATGATGAATTATGAGCATTATAGAATTAAATTACAGTTAATGTCCATCTTTAGAAAAAACGCACATCTTTAGTGTTATCCTGGACTGACAGAACACTTCTCATGCTTTTGAAATAGCATTTCAGTTCGTTCAATTCAGGAAGCATCCTACTAGAAAACTGAAACTAGTAAATGGACTGGTGCTAGAACGCTGGCAGGAAAGGCAGGACTTCTGATTTGCATCATCGAACACAACATCTACGCCACCACAGATTACTACTTGCTAGGCGATTCTGATTTGGAGGTCTGATGATCATCGGTGAGTTGCATGCTCTGGACAACCTCTATAATTTTGCTCCCACCACATGATCTCTCCTCTCTAAGACGTGCTCCGGTTATTCCACCTTCCCAAACATCTGCTCAGCTTTCACATACGTGCATCTTAGTAGCTTATAAGAAGTGTTGGTCGGCAACAAACATATCTTATTCGCATGAACAATAGACTCTTCTCATTTAATTTGGAGTGCCGGTCGACGTCCCCGCCAAATATCTATGCCATGGAATGTTATCATGCTCCGGAAGACCTGGCTGAGCTCTTCTTCCACTCCCGCCACAATCCGTTTATGTGTTCGTGTCTACCTGTTAACAGCACTACTGGATTAAGTCGGCAAAAGCTACCACCAGTCCAAGATCAAGCCGATTTCCTCTATGGTCTGAAGAAAATACCTCAAGCTACAGTTGGTGCATGCATGCATCTAGTTGCAGGGTTTATTGCTTCAAGCTAGCTAGCGGATGTCCTTGTCTAATTAATTGACCAGGAGCATGTGTTTTTTGTTTACTTTTCGAAGTGGAGGAAATGCAATGTGCTATTATTTCAGTAATAGGTGCATATACATGACTTCTAAGGATTTTCCAAATTAAAAATGCCGAACATATAATATATGACCATAGGCCAAGATTGGTGTTTCTTTTCTATAGGTCATCTCGTTTCATTAACTATATATGAGCACATCACCCTCTTTTCGACAACAAAATATCTGTGAACACATGGTACAGGGCAAAACACTTGCTTAGCACTAATGAAGTCATTCCTATAATTCGGCAGCGGAACATATACCATAGAGATTTCGGTGGTTGTCTGAATAGATCGGTCGGTTAAACAGTTCAATTCTCAAGTGTTATCATGAGCCGTCTTTCTTTTGCAAAAAGTTTACTTTTTTGGAAGGCATGCAAAAAGCTTGTGACTGGGCAAATCGAAGAATCGCTTTCTATGATAATTTTGCGGCGTACACTACATTATAGAGATTTTCGCACTAATCTTTCAAAAGAAATCGGTAGTTTTACTTCGTTACATTTCTTTGTTGCCAACTATGTAGTCGTTATCATTCACAGTGGGTTCGAGTGCTGATTTTTCTTTTATGATAAGAAGATAGTGCTTCTGCATGTGGGCAGCACTTGGTGCGCCTAAGTTCTTGCTTGATGAATAATACACACTGCATGAACAAAGTGGCTGCCCCTATAAATAGAGCCATACAACAAACATTCATCTCACACATTCCCAAAGTAAAGCCTAGCTAAGACCAAAAATCTTCACTGGCAATCCACTAGATACAAAATAATAGTACAAACAGCTATGGCTAAGTCAAATGCATTGGCTGCAACACTGTTGCTTGTCATGGTGGTGTCCCTCGCCACACTAGAGGGTGTTCATGGCGTCTGCGGCATGTCGAATGATGAATTCAAGCTTTGCCAGCCCGCGGCGGCAGTGAATAACCCGACAGAGAGTCCGTCGGCTGAGTGTTGTGCTGCGCTTGGGAAGGCCAATCTATCATGCATTTGCCGCTACAAAGGCATCGCCGGCATATGGCTGAAAATGTACCACATCGACGCAAAGCGCGCCATGGCTCTGCCCGGCAAGTGCGGTCTCACCATGCCCAACAACTGCTCGTGATGATTGGTTCAGATGTACTACCCATGAGCATCTAGGAGTCGGTTGCTCTACATCTGCATCAACACTTATATATGGCTAAATAAGTGGAGAAGCACTTGAAAAAGCATTGTCCTACTCGGTCTTATTGTTGTTGTGTAATTTGAAAGTGTGATTATCTCATTAAGCTCTTGATAAAATAGTATATGCATGTTAAGTGTAAGGATGGCAAACGCGTCTTGCATGTTGTCCCATGAAATTAATATCTTATATTGGTGTCTTTCGTGTCAAAAAGTTGCATATGTTCTATCAAACAAGTAAATGTTGACCACAACATTTTCCCCCTATTGGGCACTCGTAAATAATTATGTAATCAATTATCAAGACGACTGTCCATTTGTGCAGCTAGTACTCCCTCCGTTCCGATTTACTCGTCATGGTTTTAGTTCAAATTTGAACTAAAACCACGATGAGTAAATCGGAACGGAGGGAGTATTCTATATAGAGATTGTGATTTTTCATCTATGTGCGCTAAAAGAAACTGCAGTCAATGTTTATATTGTAAAAACATGCACGTCCTATGGTATCCAACAGACTACCGCAACACCTCTCTGGCTTCTAGAGAATCTCTAAAATGTAACTATGTATAATTAAAAAGGCATATAGCACAACAGTTCGTTCAGAATTTGGAGGTGATCCCAGAAAGCATCCTACCAGCAACTGGTAAATGAACATGTGCTAGAATACAAGCAGGAAAGGCAGGACTCCTGATTTGCATAATCAAACATAATGTCTACACCAGCACAACTCACTACTTGCTAGGTGGTTTCAGTTTGGAGGTCCGATAATCCTCGGTGAGGGATGAGGTGTGTGTGCTCTGGGATCACTCTACAATTGCCCCCACCAAATGTAAGGGCTTTCTCAGATATGGTCACCAGTAGGAAGCACACTATGAACGTTGATTGATTCAGGCAAAATTTATAATAGGGGAGCTACTTCGCTGAAGGAGGGACACTCGTACCAATACAAAAATGTCCATGTGCTTATATGGCAGTATTGAATTGCATGAAAATATCCATCACATGGTTGTTGCACCACACAATGTTTCTATTTAAGTGCGAGAGAAGAGTAGAGCAACAATCCGTAAAGGAACCATTGTGTGTCGACCAAGGAGTAGAGCTTAGTCGTTGCTAGGTCCATTTCAGCATGCCACATATTCAGTGTACACAAGTATTGTATTTGGTTAGAATTGCTTTTCCAGTGTCGTTGAAATCTACATGCATCCTAGGACTGGGAACCATCAGAATTTGCGATTGCACATGCTCGGATTTGTTGACGAAATAACCTTGCCAAGATGGCTGTGTGGAGATGAACTCCTTCAGGAATTTGGCACCATTATGCAATTTGTTAACTAGGCATGTATCTAGAGGCTGAAGCTCTTGTGTCCTAGAGTAGTCAGACTATCTCTGTCTGCTTGTCGTGCAGATTGCCATTATCGTGTTTGAAGCACAAGAAATTACTAGTACTAAACTACTTTGTTTTGAACACTACTGTCACCGGATTCACGTGAGAATTAAGCTCATCCTAGTGTATTCAGGATTCTACCCTTGATTTTCTCTCAAGATTACAATCTTCCACCGGTCAAGACTGCAACTCCTTTTTTTTATTTTGGTGCAAGACTAACACTTGATTTCATACGTTGTGTGAGAGAATACTGAGACTGCTGATTTCATATTGAGGGCCTCCTTCTTTCCTACGATTCTAGATGCAGAAATAGGAAGCCAGTAGAATTGTAATCTAAGTTGTTGGGTTGCATCGTAGAAACAATACACATTCCTAAAGGACCAGTTGCATTGCATAGTTGTCATAAGAATAGGGAAGAATTACCACGATATTAGTGTACTTTTCTCTGAGATTGCATGCAAACTACTCCCTCCGTTCCTAAATACGTATATGTCTTTCTAGAGATTTCGATATAGACTACATACGGATGTATGCAGACATATTTTAGAGTGTAGATTTACTCATTTTTCTCCGTATGTAGTCCATATGGGAATATCTAAAAGACTTATATATAGGAACCATAAAAAAATCATATGTAGTTCTCAATCTTACATACCAACAAAAATTCCTATGAAACAGAATCTTCCAAATTTCTTCAAGTCATTGAGGCCCTTAAAAATATTTTTCTTTATAGTTGATTTTGTATCTATGATGAATTTGGAGAATTACAACAGTAAATTGCAGTCAATGTCTATCTTTAGAAAACATGCTCGTCTTTAGCATTAACACTATTCAGGTTTCTAGAGAAATAGATCCTGAAAGCATATAGCATTTCAGTTCGTTCAATTCAGGAAGCATTCTACCCGGAACTAGTAAATGGACCTGTCCTAGAACGCTGACAGGAAAGGCAGGATTCCTGATTTGCATAATCAAACACAACATCTACGCCACCACATCTCACTACTTGCGAGACGGTTTCGATTTGGAGGTCTGATGATCCTCGGTGGGCTGCATGCTCTGGAGTACTTTTATAATTGCTCCCACCACGCGACCTCCCCTTTCTATGACGTGTTGTAGTTTCTCCGCCTTTTCGAGCTGCTGCTTAGCTTTTGCATTTGCGTAGCTCAGCAGCTTATCAGAAGTCTTCAACGCCCTGCACAACTAGAGTTTGAGGTACATAGAGTGGAGAGCAAAAACATTAGGGGCGTGTTTGACGCCCGTAGTGATCGGGCCTGACTAGCTCAAGCCTGGCTCATATGAGGCTGGGTGAGCAAATGCAGCCTCTAAACCCTAAACCCTAAACCATGAAGCCTATCTTGATCTGATAGATGGAGGCGAAGGTGGTCCAGCCCTGATCGAGGGTGACCCTGCCGTTCAACAGCCGGACTGTGACCCTCCGGAAGCAGCCGGTGTTTGTCTTCAGCTTGAACTCCTGCATCACGGATAGGAAGTGCCTCGTGAAGTCCAACAACATAGGTATGGCCTCGAGCTGGGGGGCCATGATCACCTTGCAGAAGGTGGTTGGCCCTTCCTCCTCACGGTAGTGGCCGTAGTTCCGGTGCTTGCCAGTGGGGGGCACCTCCGGCACGTCGTCGTCCGTGTCCGGGCTCTGGACAGGCGTCACCTGCACGGGTGTCACCTCTGAGGGCGGCACCTCGTCCTTGCCCTTGTCCTGCTCCTTCGATGGCACCACCTCCTTTTCCTTGTTCTCCGTGTCGATCTACATTATGAAGAGGTTCAAAGGCTGGTCAGCATGTGCATTATGAACCTTGCAACATCGCCATTAAAACCTATGCTTGTGTGCCCCTTTATTAACCCACCTTGCCGGTCACCACTTATCCGTCTCTCACTCTTCCTCCAACCTAACGCCATGAACTCCAACAAGTCCAACCCCAACCCCAACGCCAACTTAAAACCCTTTCCTTGGGGCATTGGATGGAGGGCTTTCCACCTAGGGTGCTCGCTGGGTGACCGCACCAAGTTTGTGAACACCATGGAAATGTGCTCAAACTTCAGCAGCATGGAAGAGCTGCACGAAGAGTCAGACGCTGTGGTGAAGAAGGCGATACCGAAGGAGTTGAAGACACTGATTCCTAACCCAATGAAGGGCGCTATGTTCATACTTCGTTGGGCCATGAATCAGGCTGAACCCAGCGATGCTGGACAAAGAGCAAAGTGGGCCATGTACAGACAGTATCGGCGTCCTCATGAACATCGTGCCGGCGTGTACTTCACCACAAATATTGTGCCTACGGAAGGGGAAGAAGAGGATGCGGTGGCGATGATTGTGAGGGCGCCGGAGACAAGAAACCGAAGGATACCAATCGAGGTGGACTCCGGTGAGGAAGAAGAGACGATGGTGCAGGAGAAGACCAAGACCAAGCCCACCCGCCGCTCCAATTGCCTCCAGGGTGCCCGAGGCTAAGATCTGTGTGTACTATGTAAGATGAACCCTAATCCCATTACTATTGTACTCAATTGGGATCTGGAACCTCATATGTACCGGTAGTCATGATGATGTTATGGTCACTTCTATGGTGTTTACCCCGATTCCCCATTCCCCTAACGCGGATCGAATCGAAACTCGAATCGAATGCGATGTAGTATGCGAGGAGGGAGGAAATAGCTTACCGTCATTGCCGAAGTGTTGTTGCTGCGGATGCCGGTGAAGGTGGCCATAGGTTGACTTTTTGTTCTCCGATCTGCTGCATGCCGCCGCAGCCGTCGGTGAGAGTGGGGAGATGGAAGAGGGGAGAGGGGAGAGAGAGCGGTGAGGGAAGGTGAGGGTAATAACTGCAGGCGCTCTGGGAAGCAACGTGCAGCCCCCGTCGCCCACGTGCCTCGCTCGGGCCTGGCTTGCGTTATGCGGGCCTGGCTTGCGTTATGCGGGCAACCAAACATGCCCTAGTTTGCATCGAAGTACGAATTGTAGTACATAAACCATAGGGCACAACCATGGTAAACAAGAAGGAAGGATGAAGCACACCTTCAGCATCAGGGAAGGCCACGAAGGATCATTTTCCCGTAGCGACTTCATCAAATTATCATAGTCTTCCTGATTGATGATGAATGCACAAATGAACTACATTTTCCTCCCAGATAGCTCATAACTAAGAGTAGAAAACACTAGTACTATAAACTGATGAACAAACCAGCCTTTTTTGGCCTTTTGGTGGACTCTTAGATTAGTACTTAAACACTGAATTTGAAGATGAAGCAAACAACAAACATAATCAAGAACATCAGCAACTGAGCAACCTGCTAAGCTGGTCACGATGGATGAAGTAACCTACCACAAGATATGAATTATAAATTTAACTTAGATGAGAGCATCTCAATTAATCCCATTATCCAAGGTTGTGCACTTCTTTTTGTTACCCTATATATGGATTTATGGCAGCAAGATCCTTCATTTACACTCAGTTGAGTAGTTCATGGTAATTCATGGAAACAGAAAAGCTGATGGACGCATGATTCGGACAAGAAATTCGAAGGAGCAAGAAACGATATGACGGAAGAATCAATCCGATGCTGGAAAAAAATAGGAGTCAAAGGGGACGAGGCGACCCGTCAGCAAGGTCGCTATGGAGATCGCTGACGGCGAGCAGTGGGGCCTACAACTCCCTGCATCTTGTGGTCTTCTCCCGAAGTTGGCGGCTTGGTCGGAGGGAGGACCGGAGGAGGGTGACGTTGCTCGTCTGGCGGGCCGAGGAGTGGCGACGACTGCGGTCGGTTCTGTTGGGGAACGTAGTAATTTCAAAAAAAATCCTACGCACACGCAAGATCATGGTGATGCATAGCAACGAGAGGGGAGAGTGTGTCCACGTACCCTCGTAGACTGAAAGCGGAAGCGTTAGCACAACGCGGTTGATGTAGTCGTACGTCTTCATGATCTGACTGATCAAGTACCGAACGCACGTCACCTCCGAGTTTAGCACACGTTCAGCTCGATGATGTCCCTCGAACTCCGGTCCAGCCGAGCTTTGAGGGAGAGTTCTGTCAGCACGACGACGTGGTGACGATGATGATGTTCTACCGATGCACGGCTTCGCCTAAGCACCGCTACGATATTATCGAGGTGGATTATGGTGGAGGGGGGCACCGCACACGGCTAAGAGATCTCAAGGATCAATTGTTGTGTCTCTAGGGGGTGCCTCCCTCCCCATATATAAAGGAGTGGAGGAGGGGGAGGGGGCCGGCCAGCCTTGACGCGCCCCATGAGGAGTCCTACTCCCACCAGGAGTAGGACTCCCCCCCCCTTCCTTGTTGGAGTAGGAGAGGAGAGGGAAGGAGAGAGAGGGGGAAAGGAAATGGGGGGCGCCGCCCCCTCCTTGCCCAATTCGGACTTGGGGGGAGGGGCGTGCGGCTGCCCCTTGGCCGCCTCTCCTCTTCCTCCACTTGGGCCCATGAGGCCCATTAACCTCCGGGGGGGGGGGTTCCGGTAAACCCCCCCCCCCCGATACTCCGGTATATATCCGATAACCCCCGGAACCATTCCGGTGTCTGAATATAGTCGTCCAATATATCAATCTTCATGTCTCGACCATTTCAAGACTCCTCGTCATGTCCGTGATCACATCCGGGACTTCGAACTACCTTCAGTACATCAAAACACATCAACTCATAATATAACCGTCATCTAACTTTAAGTGTGCGGACCCTACGGGTTCGAGAACTATGTAGACATGACTGAGACACGTCTCCGGTCAATAACCAATAGCGGAACCTGGATGCTCATATTGGCTCCTACATATTCTACGAAGATCTTTATCGGTCAAACCGCATAACAACATATGTTGTTCCCTTTGTCATCGGTATGTTACTTGCCCGAGATTCGATCGTCGGTATCTCAATACCTAGTTCAATCTCGTTACCGGCAAGTCTCTTTACTCATTACGTGATTCATCATTGATGAGGATACAGACCTGGGGTAGGGTCATAGACCTGAACTATACGTCCTACCCAAGGTCACTACCCTAGAAGACAAGAAGTTCAAGAGGCAGCATGAGACTCCCAGTCGAAGATGTCGAGTGCAATCCGCTCGACATCATGTCACTCGGGAGTCTTCCTACCTACTGTCACTCGACCATCCAGAGAATCACTCGACCTCCTGAAGACTAGGAGTCATTCAGCGTTACAACGGGCAGGCATTCACTCCATAGTCTTTAAGGTCATTAACAACACTTAAGGCTGGCATTACCAGTAACACCCCCACTTTATGTACATTAAGTCCCTTGTAATGCAGGGCGGAGAGGGTCCTGGCGAACTCTATATAAGCCACCCTCCTCCTCTGGCACAAGGGTTCGCACCCCCTGTAACATCACATATATAATCCAATCGACCGCCTCGGGAACCGAGACGTAGGGCTGTTACTTCCACCGAGAAGGGCCTGAACTCGTAAAACCCATGTGTACACCTTCGCCATAGCTGAGATCTTGCCTCTCCATACCTACTCCCTTTCTACCGTCAGCCTTAGAACCACGATAGTTGGCGCCCATGATGGGGCAGGTGTCTTAGCGACTTGTTGGTGAAGTTGCAAGTTTTTCCGATCATCGTCATCATGGTTTCCGGCGGCGGATTGGCTGAGGGCCGCGAGATCCCTCTCGGCACGCTCGTTTTCATCGCTGACGACTCCGCGTGGCTTCAAGAAGCTCCCCTTGATATTGAGGCGCTCCACATCCGAGGGCCGACGCACTTTCGCGCGTGCGTTCACGGCGTCCTCCTCAGGCAGTCGTCGACCCAATATCAGTCGGCTCCGATGGTGTATTCCCTCCCGCTGTTCGCCGCCGCAAGCAATCCGGTCGATCGCGGCTTTGGCGGTGGGTGAAACACGTGGTGGCTCGGTGTTCGGCCACCCATCAAGTCGCGGCAATCGAGCCTGATGAAACTCTCCACGGCCTGTTTGATCTGTCGACTGGCTCCGCGGAGACTGCATCCGAGTGCGATAACAGCGACCCTGTGGCTGAAGTCTTGATGGTCGATGGGCCGCGTGGTCCACCTGGCTTCCGTCGCGAAGACGGCGAAGATGGTGGCGGCGATCCATCGCGTGTCCATGAGGAATACCATCCTGAACCCCTTTCTTCGCAGCAGAGGGAAGAACTTTGTCGCCGCAACATGGATGTACTCCACACGCCCATCATTGGAGAAACCCCCGAGGCTCGGGCCTTGGAGGAGGCGCGCCTGGCTAATTTGGCTGAGCACACTCGACTGGAGAACCTGCAGCGTGCTCTCGACGAGCGGGCTCGAGAACGGGTCCCTGAGTCCAGTCGACGACAACTTTTCCCGCCTCCGCCTAAGGTATACCGTACTCCGATTCAGAACCTCACAGCTCCGGCCCGAATAGCAGAGTCGATCCAACCTTCCCAGTCGGAGGCTGGTAGAGGGTTGTTGCAGATCCAGGCCTTGCTCCGGGCAGCAGGAGAGCAAAACACAGCAGTGTCTCAGTCGCGGAATAGGATTCACAGCAGATCCGTAGTTGCGGATACAGTTCAGTCGGCCCACAGCCCAAGATCGCCCCTGCGACGTGAGGGCCGTGGACAATATGATCGTCAGCTCGACCGCGACAATCGTCGTCGAGTGCCCACGCCTCCTCCGAGGAGTGCGTCATATGTGCCTCGACAGAACGATGATAGACGTTGTCACAGTGGCGAGCGCAGAGCACCAGTCGACCCAAGCGAGCCAGGCTTCGATGCGAGATCCATTCTTGTTCAAGGCCTAGACGACCGGAATAGAGCGCATAGAGAAGACCCTGGCAGAGATCGTCCAAGTGGCAGCAGAGTGCATGTTTCAGGTCCAGAGTGTTTCAGCAAAGCCATCAGGGCGGCAGTGATTCCTCCCAACTTCAGGTTGGCAACCGGAGTCAGTAAGTTCACTGGAGAATCCAAGCTTGAAACTTGGCTTGAAGATTACCGAGTGGCTGTGCAGATTGGTGGCGGAAACGATGAGGTAGCGATGAAACATCTTCCTCTGATGTTGGAAGGGTCGGCCCGAGCGTGGTTGACTCAGTTGGCTCCAGGTAGTATATACAGTTGGGAAGAGCTGGCTCGAGTGTTCATCAGAACTTTTGAGGGCACTTGCAAGCGACCAGCAGGATTGACCGAGTTGCACCATTGTGTGCAAAAGCCAAGTGAGACTTTGAGAGACTTCATTCAGAGGTGGACCACTTTGCATCACACTGTTGAAAATGTATCAGAGCATCAAGCAGTGTGCGCCTTCAAGGAAGGCGTCAAATATCGAGAGTTGGTCCTGAAGTTCGGTCGGACTGGGGATATGACTCTGACTCGGATGATGGAGATAGCCACCCATTACGCTAACGGAGAAGAAGAGGATAGAGACTACATGAATCGGGCACTTTTCCGTTTGCCATGGCTGACGGCAAAGGCATGCCTGGCGGACGGCAAAGGCCTTTGCGGTCAGCCAACAGACGGCAACAGGTCCGGCTGAATAAGCTACGACAAAGATGAAATGGTCTTTGTCGTCCGCCAGCAGATGACAAAGATGCCCTCCCCTTTGTCGTCTGGCAAACTCAACCTTTGCCGTCAACCTCATAAAATCATAGATGGCAAAGAACTTAGTAAATATTAAAAAAAAACGTCCGGCGAGCAGCCTGTCCGGCGTCCTGCGTTCGGCGTGTTCGGTGCCTGGCAAGCAGTACTCCAACAATACAAGCCAACGAGGAACGAACGGAACACGATAAACACTACAATACCATCAACACTTGTTCCAAGAATTTATGAATGAATTTCACAATAAAGTACCCACAAACACTACTGTATACACGACATATTACAAGAGATTTGATTTAACAAGGAGCTCCATCCACCCGCGGCTGCGCCGGAGCTCAACACGCTCATCCGGGCACTGGATCAGGTCGCGACCCCGCCCTTCAATGAGGGCCAGCACCCATCACCCTTCGTTGCGGGCAGAGCTGCCGCAGGCCGCCGCTGCTCGAGGCAGGAGGTGGTGCGGCGTCGAGGTATGGGTCGGCGGGGGCAGACGAGGACGGGGCCGGGCACGGCGGTGTCAGGGGCGAAGAGAGAAGGGGCCGACGCCAACGGGCGAGGTGGTGGCCGGAAGGGGGCGACGGGGGCCGGGGCCGGTGGCGGGCTGGGGCAACGGGAGACGTGGAGTTGGGGTGGGGGGGACGAGACAGGCCCTGCGCCACCAGGGGCGGAGATGGAATGGGGCGGCAGGCGAGGTGTGGTGGGCGGTGGGCGAGAGAGAAGAGGCGTACGAGAGATAAGGGAGCCAGATTGTGGTGGGGGTGGCTCTCAGGAGTCATGTCATCGACCCGCGTGGTCGATCCGCATGGTGTGCTTTCTCTTTGCCTTCTGCTAGCTGAAGGCAAAGATTCTTTACCATCCGCTAGCAGAAGGCAAAGAAGGTAGCCGTTAGGTTGTTCTCGGTAGCCCGTCACCCACCCTCTTTGCCGTCTGCTAGCAAACGGCAAAGAGTTCGCTGATGGCAAAGCCTACCTTTGCTGTCCGCTGCCTCTTTGTCGTCCGTTTTCTGGTGGCTAATGGCAAAGCCTACCTTTGTCGTCCGCTAGCGGATGACAAAGAGTGGGCAAATGGCAAATCTGCTGATTCCAGTAGTGAGAGATTATTCTTGCTCTCTTAGTACTTGCAATTGAGATAAATATGCTTGAAGGAAATATGCCCTAGAGGCAATAATAAAGTTATTATTTATTTCCTCATATCATGATAAATGTTTATTATTCATGCTAGAATTGTATTACCCGGAAACATAATACATGTGTGAATATATATACAAACATAGTGTCACTAGTATGCCTCTACTTGACTAGCTCGTGAATCAAAGATGGTTAAGTTTCCTAACCATAGACATAAGTTGTCATTTGATTAACAGGATCACATCATTAGGAGAATGATGTGATTGACTTGTCCCATTCCGTTAGCTTAGCACTTGATTGTTTAGTATGTTGCTATTGCTTTCTTCATGACTTATACATGTTCCTATGACTATGAGATTATGTAACTCCCGCTTACCGGAGGAACACTTTGTGTGCTACCAAACGTCACAACGTAACTGAGTGATTATAAAGGTGCTCTACAGGTGTCTCCAAAGGTACTTGTTGAGTTGACGTATTTCGAGATTAGGATTTGTCACTCCGATTGTCGGAGAGGTATCTCTGGGCCCTCTCGGTAATGCACATCACTATAAGCCTTGCAAGCAATGTAACTAATGAGTTAGTTATGGGATGATGCATTACGGAACGAGTAAAGAGACTTGTCGGTAACGAGATTGAACTAAGTATTGAGATACCGACGATCGAATCTCGAGCAAGTAACATACCGATGACAAAGGGAACAACATATGTTGTTATGCGGTTTGACCGATAAAGATCTTCATAGAATATGTAGGAGCCAATATGAGCATCCAGGTTCCGCTATTGGTTATTGACCGGAGACGAGTCTCGGCCATGTCTACATAGTTCTCGAACCCGTAGGGTCCGCACACTTAAAAGTTAGATGATGGTTATATTATGAGTTTATGTATTTTGGTGTACCGAAGGTAGTTCGGAGTCCCGGATGTGATCACGGACATGACAAGGAGTCTCGAAATGGTCGAGACATAAAGATCGATATATTGGACGACTATATTTGGACACCGGAATGGTTCCAGGTGAGATTGGGACAATACCGGAGCTCCGGGAGGTTATCGAAACCCCCCGGGAGGTATATGGGCCTTAATGGGCTTTATTGGAAAGGAGGGGAAAGGAGCAAGGGAGGCCCCCCCCCCAAGCCCAATCCGAATTGGGAGGGCCCCCCCCCTTTCCTTCTCTCCCTCCTTCCTCTTCCTTCCCTGTCCTTCTCCAAATAGGAAAAGGAGGAGTCCTACTCCCGGTGGGAGTAGGACTCCCCCCTTGAGCGCGCCTCCTCCCCTTGGCCGGCCCCCTCCTCCACTCCTTTATATACGGGGGAGGGGGGCACCCCATAGACACAACAATTGATCATTGATCTCTTAGCCGTGTGCGGTGCCCCCCTCCACCATAGTCTTCCTCGATAATATCGTAGCAGTGCTTAGGCGAAGCCCTGCGTCGGTAGAACATCATCATCGTCACCACGCCGTCGTGCTGACGGAACTCTCCCTCGAAGCTCGGCTGGATCGGAGTTCGAGGGATGTCATCAAGTTGAACGTGTGCAAGAACTCGGAGGTGCCGTGCGTTCGGTACTTGATCGGTCGAATCGTGAAGACGTACGACTACATCAACCGCGTTGTGCTAACGCTTTCACTTTCGGTCTACGAGGGTACGTGGACACACTCTTCCCTCTCGTTGCTATGCATCACCATGATCTTGCGTGTGCGTAGGAATTTTTTTTGAAATTACTACGTTCCCCAACAATGCTAAGCTTCCCTCTACATGTGATGGTATACAAAGATTGTTTAGTACTCCAACCTGACCATCTGGATTAAATTCCTAGAACGGACGGGTGATGCACAAGGTTTTTTCCTCATTTTATTTCGTTGACGACCGAGCTTGATACACAATGAGACCACTCATCAAGATAAAATCTTGGTACTCACACTAAACAAAAAGTTTTGAGGACCAGACTTGGTGCGTGGTGAGACTACACATCAAGATAAATATCATGGTACTCATATCAAAATGGTTGTTTGCATCTCTAGTTGGTGCAAAGGCCGGAGAAGTGAAATTCTCTCCCTACTTTTAAGACGCAAAAGTCCCCGAGGACATGTGTTGCACTCCCTAGGCAATACGGGTGGTGCATCCATCTTCCACCGCAGGTTCACCTCCTCCCAGTTCCTCTAACTGCCCGTCATCGGCCGGAGTCGCCAGACAAAGCCCTATGTGGCTTCTAGCGGCGACGGGGTCCTCATCCTCCTACAACTTCCCTCTTAACTAGAAAAACTGTGGGGCTCCTCCCCAGTTGGTCTATTTTTTTTAAATGAGCCAACAATACTAAACAATCCAGAGAGAAACCTAGCATATCTAACTTCAAACACAAGTAATATTTTGACAAATGATGGATTTTGTTGGCTCAAAATGAAGCATCAAGAGGATACAAATAAAATGAGCACATTGCACACACCCGGCCTCTGCATAAGGCAGGATGCACATAGTCAACATCAACATAGACACACAAGAAAACCATCAGCAAATAACAAAGTAATATAAGACCAAAATTATATCTAGGTGAGGAAACAAGAACAAACATCAAGCGTTCAGATCTACGATTAGCAAACTATAACAATGACCATATATCCACACCAACCATCTCATGACACCACACGAGAGACGAGGCTTGTCAACAACGATGCCTCATAAAAGGAGCGGCGCTCAAGTGCTGACGTCACTAGATCCAACCTCCCAAGGTCAGTCTAGGTTTTCACCCTTAAGAACCGATCTGAACATATCCAATCAATGCCTTGAACAAGGTAACAACATAAAAGCATTGTCATTGCCAGGTATAACTGACTCGGGAGACCTAGGCTTTCACCCCGGAGCTCGAGACCGAGTGCTCGAGTAGCACCACCATCAACGTCACTCATGTGTTGTCTTCACCACTTTTCTCGATCCTTGCAGCTACATGCGATGTGCCACCGCCGGCACTGCACAACCATCCCTCCGCGTTAAGCCGTCGTACATAGTCCCACCTAGCCCAGTTGGCTCATTTAGCCTCCTACAATATTTGTCATGTTCTATCTGCTTTATTTCGGGATTATGTGAATTTGCTTCAATATCAAATATTTCCTTCGTTCACTATTATAAGATGTTCCAATTTTTATCAAATTTAGATGTACAGAGACACATTTTAGTGTGTTTGTTCACTCATTTTACTTTGTAGTAGTCTATATTGAAATATCGAAAATATTTTATATTTATGAACGGAGGGAGTAGTTTACAAAAATGAATGTGCTTTAGTTCACTTCTAAAGTTAAAAAGCATGCGTGTGTCTTGTGCAGGACCGCTGGTCGCGGTGGAGATGGTTTGCGGCAGTGGCTGTCTTCCGCAGGACTGCTGGCCTAGAGCTTAGTGATGGTTGGCAGCAAAACATTGTCATAGACAATAGACGCTTTTCATTTAATCTGGGGTGCCGGTCGATGTCCACCAAACATCCACGGCATGGGATGTTATCATGCTATAAGCGACTAAGCGAGACCTGGCTGAGCTCGCCTTCTACCCCCGCCGCAATCAGTCGTGCGTTTTGTCTATCTAGCTATTCGCCTAACATCATTACAGTACTGAATTAAGTCGACAAAAGCTAGCACCCAGTTTCTCTGGTCTGAAGAAAATACCTTAGGCTACAGTCGCTGCATGCACCCAGTTGCAAACTTGCAGTGTGTCCTTGTCTAGCTAATTGACAGGAGCAGGTGCTTTTTGTTTAATTTTCCACGTGGGGAACACGAAATGTACAATCTCGGTAATAGGTGCATATACATTACTTCTAAGGATTTTGAAACTAAAATTCCAGAACATATAATACTCTTTTCATTTTTATTTGCTTCGCATATTAGCTTTGTCTTAAGTCAAACTTTGTAAACTTTGACCAAGTTTATACGAAAAGGTATTAACGTCCACGATACCAAATCATTATCATTAGAATCACCATTGAATATATTTTCACATCATATACATCTGTTATTCTAAAAGACTAGATTGTTTTCTATAATCTTGGTCCAATTTTACAAATTTTGACTCATGTCAAAACTAATATGCGGAGTAAATAAAAACGGAGGGAGTATAGCAGAGAGGCATAGGCCAAGATTGTTGTTTCTTTGTTATCTGCCATCTTCTTTCATTCACTATCAACATATATCAACCTCATTTCAAAAACAAAATAAATGTGAACACAGACAAAACACTTGCTTAGTGGTTAGCCCTAATGAAGTCACTCGTCTAATTCGAAGTATTCGACAAAAAAAATACCACATTAGGAGTTACCGTCCCACAGAACTACCACTTTCAAAAAAGTGACCGATAACAACAAAAAATTTCTAATTTTGTGACTAAAAACTACCACTTCTAAAAAATGACCACTTTAGACATTTAAACATGTTTATGACATGCGAGACCCACCCATCAGGGCTGACGTGGCGGCAAAGTCAATTCCGTTTATTTTGACCGTTATTACAAGTGGGGCCCACCTGTCAGCATCACTTTTCTTCTCCCTCTTCCTCCTTTCTCTCTTTGCCATTTCCTCAAACACCTTGTGTGCACCCACCGACGACGGACGGCAGCGGCGGCACGCGTCCCGCCGGCTCGAGCGCCGTTGGACTCAACTCTAGTGGCAGAAGATGACCTTGAGCTCGCACGACGCGGAGCACTGGTGGGTGAGGGAGGGGTTGTCGTGGGCGTAGGTGAAGGCCTGCGGGCACTCGCTCTTGAAGAAGTCCGAGTACTTGGAAGGGCGGCAGGTGGCCGGGCTGTTGTACGCGTTGTGGCAGCACAGCTCGTCGGTTCCAAACGCCAGGCAGCCGCTCTTGCATGCGGCAACGCCGCCGCCCGCCGCCGTGCGCACCTGCAGCTCGCCGGGGCAGGTCTGCGTCAGGTCCTTGCGGCAGGCGAGGACGGGGCAGTTACCGCGACCCTCATGCGGGGTCACTGACATGCCCATGTTGAAGCCGTCCACCACGCTCACCCCATAGGACGACTGGTCGTCGCCACCGTGGTGGAGGGAGACCCGTGCCAGCGTGGCGGGCGCCACGCCGCCAAGGCCCCCGCAATGGAGCCACCCGCCGTAGTCGCCCGTGGCGCAGCAGAGCTGCCCAGCCCCGCCGGTGGGCACGCAGCTGGCGCGCGCCCAGATGCGGCCGGACCAGGCGTGGGTGGGCGCCGGGAAGGAGCGGTGGGGGAGAGAGGAGGAAGAAGAAGATTGATGCTGACAGGTGGGCCCCACTTGTAATAACAGTCAACGTAATGGTTAAAATAAATGGAGTTGACTTTGCCGCCACATCAGCTCTGACGGGTGGGCCCCTAATGTCATAAACATGTTTAGATCTTCTAAACTGATTATTTTTCAAAAGTGGTAGTTTTTACTCACAAAATTAGAAATTTTTGGTAGTTATCAGTCACTTTTTTGGAAGTGGTAGTTTTGTGGGACGGTAACCCCTAATGTGGTAGTTTTTTTGTCAAATACTCTCTAATTCGGCAGCGGAGCATATACCATAGAGATTTCAGTGCTTGCCTTTAATCGTCGGTCACTTAAACAATTCAATTTTCAAATGCTATCATGAGCCGTTTCTCTTTTGTAATTTATTTTAAAGGCACGCAAAAAGCTTGTGGGTGGGCAACCAAAAAAGCTCACCTTCCAGGGTGTACACGACTAGAGAGGACCTAGGGTTCCTCCCTCCTTCCCCCCGCCGCTGCCGGCCGTCCTAGCCCCCGCCGCCGCTGCCGGTCGCCGGCCGCCCCGTCCCCTTCCCCTCCCTCCCCCCTTCCCCCGGATCCGCTCCGTGCCGCCTCCTAGGGAGGTGGCCGGGGCGGCGCGAGCCCTCCTTCCCCTTCGGCCGCCCTTGTCGCGCCTTCCCTCCCTGCCGCCGTCGACGGGCGCTCCCGGCGCGGGCCGGGTGGTGTTGGCGGCGGCGGGGCCTGCCTGTCCCCGCGCGCGGGGCTCCCTGCCCAGGGCATGGAGGCGGCGGCGGTGCCCTTCGGCCTGATGACGGCCCGGCCTCCCGGTGCGGTGGCCGGCGGCTCGCTCGATGGTGGCGCAACCCCTTGGCGGCGAGACGACGTGGTGGCACTGGTTGGCCAGAGACACGCCCCCGGCCCAGATTGGGGCCCGCGGGCCCCATCTGGGTCCTAGCGGGCCGGCCCCCGGCGTGGCTTCATCGTCGTCTGTGTGGTGAGGTGGTGGAGCAGCTTGAACGGGGGGCAGCGATGCCGACGGCATGCATCCTGCGACACGGAGGTGGGAGTTGTCCGGGCCTCTAAGGGCCCGGCCGGGCCTGTGGGGCCACGGGCCCGGCAAGCTCCCGCTTTGGCGTCCGGTCGGCTACCGTCGTGGACGATGGAGGTGGGTCCCTCCAGTACGCTGACGGTGCTGCTGCCCAAGTCCCGGCTCCCCTTCTTCGTTGTGCATGCCATCTTCGCGGTATCGTGGTGAGACAGCGTGGGATGCTTCGTGTCCGTGTGCCAGGGTGGTGGTCAGTTTGGTGGCGAGCACCGGAGTGTCTGAGGTGGAGGATGGGATCGGGAGAAATCCCTGTTGGCTTGGCCGACACCGACGCGGTGGCGCCTGAGGGTGCCATCGGACCTTCCTGGAGGGCGTCGGGGCTACCCTTCCTCTTTCCTCGCCGTGTACCGGGGGAAACCCTTGGCAGCAGCGTCGTCATCGTCACGTCCCTTCTTGGAGGTGTTGATTGATACCGGCGCTTCAGAGTATCGGAGCTTGGGGGACGATCTTCGGTGGAAGCAGCGGTCGCGAGGCTCCGTCGTCTTTGTCGATCCGCCGTTATCGGCATTTGTTTCTTTTCTTTTTTCTCTTTCTTTTCTTTTGGGCGTGGTTGTGCTGCTTCCGCCCCAGCACCTATCGTTGGTTGTATTGGATGTTTTCTTTGTAATACAAAGCGAGGGAAAACCCTTTTTCGTCATCATTGTGAAGAGCTGGTCTTAATTTGCAGCGTACTCTTGATGTTGAAATCAGAAATTTTGCTTCATTACATATCGTTTTGCCAACTATGGTAGTCGTTATCGCTCAACAGTGAGTTCAAGTGCAGATTTTTGTTTGCATGATAAGACAATATGCTTCTACATGTGAGCAGCACTTGAGTGCCTAATTTCTTCCCTCATGCAAAATACACACTTCATGAACACAGGGGCCTGCCCCTATAAATAGAGCCATACACCAAACATTCATCTCACACATTTCCAAAGCAAAACCTAGCTAAGACCAAATCTCCTCTAGCAATCCACTAGATAACATAATAACACTACCAACAGTTATGGCTAAGGCACATGCATTGGCTGCAGCATTGTTGCTTGTCATGTCGGTGTCCCTTGCCGCACTAGAGGGTGTTCATGGCGTTTGCGGCATGTCGAATGATGAATTCAAGCTTTGCCAGCCCGCAGCGGCAGTGAATAACCCCACAGACAGTCCGTTGCCTGAGTGTTGTGCTGCGCTTGGGAAGGCCAACCTATCATGTATCTGCCGGTACAAAGGCATCGCTGGCATATGGCTGAGAAAGTACCACATTGACGCAAAGCGTGCCATGGCGCTGCCTGGCAAGTGTGGTCTCACCATGCCCAACAACTGCTCGTGATGATCGGATGTACTACCCATAAGCATCTAGGAGTCGGTTGTTCTACATCTACATCGACTTTTATATATGGCTAAATAAGTGGAGGAGCACTTGGAAAATCATTATGCTACCCGGTCTTATTGTTATTGTGTGGTTTCGAAGTCGTTAAGCTCTTGATAAAATAATATATGCATGTTATACTGGAAGTGTAAGGATGGCAAGCGTGCCTTGCATGTTATTCCCATGAATTTAATATCTCATTGTGATGTCCTTCGTGTCAGAAAGTTGCATGTTTTCTAGTGAACAAGTAAATGACGATCATAATTTTCCCCTATTGATCACTCATAAATAAATCGATACTCAACTATCAAGAAGATTGTCTTGTGCAGCTAGTTTTCTATATAGAGTTTGTGATTTTGCATCTATGTATGATAAAAGAAAATGCAGCCAATGTTTATCTTTAGAAAACATGAACGTCTTATAGTATCCAATGGACTGCCACAACAATTCTCCGGCTTCTAGAGAAATCTCCAAAATTAAACTATATGTACTTATTAGCAAACATATAGCATCATAGTTCATTCAGAATTTCAAGGTGATACCGGGAAGCATCCTACCAGGAACTAGTAAACGAACATGTTCTCGAATACTAGCATGAAAGACGGGACTCCTGATTTGCATAATCAAACATATTGTCACGCTAGCACAACTCACTACTTGCTAGGTGGTTTCAGTTTGAAGGTCTGATAATCCTTGGTGAGGTGCGTGTGATGTGCTCATCTATAGGTACTTCACGAGGACACTCACAACAATACGAAAATGCCCATGCCATGTGCTCATATGGCAGTATTGAATTGCATGAAAGCATTCATCACATGTCTGGTGGATCACACAATGTTCCTATTTAAGTGTGGGAAGAGAGATAGAGCAATGACTCTAAGAAGCCATCATTTGTGTACCAAGGAGTGGAGCTTAGTCGTTGCTAGGTTCATTTCAGCATGCCACATATTTCAATGTACACAGGTTTTGCACTTAGTTAGAATTCATTTTTCAGTGTCGTTGAAATCCACATACATCCTAGGGCTGAGAAGCATCGGGATTTGTGACTTCATGAACTTCCGTTAGCTTTCTACAAGAAGTAACCATCCCAGGATGACCATATGGGGATGGACTCCTTTAGAAATTTTCCATCCTAGTCAACTGATCCTAGTGCATTTTGTTAACTAGACATGTATCTAGAGTTGAATCGGTGTCTCGAAGCGAAGAATGCTAATGTGCTGCACTAATTAAAGCTCATATGTCTTGGAGCGAGTCAGTCTGTTTCAGTGTGCTGTGTTGTGTAGATTGCCATTATCGTGTTTGAAAAACAAGAATGTGTATCCCATTTCATGGAAAATTACTATAAACTATTATGTTACGAACACTAATGTGGCCGCATTCACTTGGGAATTAAACTGATTCTACTAGTGTATTCGAGATTCTACCATTGATTTTCTCCTAGCCTTTTACGGCGTCAACATGGACAAGACTGCAACTCTTTTTCTTTCTTTTAGGGTGCAAGATTAACACTTGATTTCATACATTATGTGAAAGAAAATTGACACTGCCAAATTCATTTTAAGGGCCTCCTTATTTTCAACAATTCTAAAAAATGCAGAAATAGGAAGCTGGTAGAATTGCGATGTAAGTTGTTTGGTTGCATTGTACTCTCTCCATCCCAAAATAAGTGCCTTAACCTTAGTATGACTTTGTACTAATTTTAGTACAAAGTTGAGACATTTATTTTGAGAC
>NC_057798.1:662556300-662561128 GCF_018294505.1 Triticum aestivum | reverse complement strand
GTTTGGAGGTCCGATAATCCTCGGTGAGGGATGAGGTGTGTGTGCTCTGGGATCACTCTACAATTGCCCCCACCAAATGTAAGGGCTTTCTCAGATATGGTCACCAGTAGGAAGCACACTATGAACGTTGATTGATTCAGGCAAAATTTATAATAGGGGAGCTACTTCGCTGAAGGAGGGACACTCGTACCAATACAAAAATGTCCATGTGCTTATATGGCAGTATTGAATTGCATGAAAATATCCATCACATGGTTGTTGCACCACACAATGTTTCTATTTAAGTGCGAGAGAAGAGTAGAGCAACAATCCGTAAAGGAACCATTGTGTGTCGACCAAGGAGTAGAGCTTAGTCGTTGCTAGGTCCATTTCAGCATGCCACATATTCAGTGTACACAAGTATTGTATTTGGTTAGAATTGCTTTTCCAGTGTCGTTGAAATCTACATGCATCCTAGGACTGGGAACCATCAGAATTTGCGATTGCACATGCTCGGATTTGTTGACGAAATAACCTTGCCAAGATGGCTGTGTGGAGATGAACTCCTTCAGGAATTTGGCACCATTATGCAATTTGTTAACTAGGCATGTATCTAGAGGCTGAAGCTCTTGTGTCCTAGAGTAGTCAGACTATCTCTGTCTGCTTGTCGTGCAGATTGCCATTATCGTGTTTGAAGCACAAGAAATTACTAGTACTAAACTACTTTGTTTTGAACACTACTGTCACCGGATTCACGTGAGAATTAAGCTCATCCTAGTGTATTCAGGATTCTACCCTTGATTTTCTCTC
Organism: Triticum aestivum; assembly: GCF_018294505.1. Classification (NCBI taxonomy): domain Eukaryota; kingdom Viridiplantae; phylum Streptophyta; class Magnoliopsida; order Poales; family Poaceae; genus Triticum; species Triticum aestivum. Next base: position 662,560,339 of record NC_057798.1, on the reverse strand, counting down.
AAGATTACAATCTTCCACCGGTCAAGACTGCAACTCCTTTTTTTTATTTTGGTGCAAGACTAACACTTGATTTCATACGTTGTGTGAGAGAATACTGAGACTGCTGATTTCATATTGAGGGCCTCCTTCTTTCCTACGATTCTAGATGCAGAAATAGGAAGCCAGTAGAATTGTAATCTAAGTTGTTGGGTTGCATCGTAGAAACAATACACATTCCTAAAGGACCAGTTGCATTGCATAGTTGTCATAAGAATAGGGAAGAATTACCACGATATTAGTGTACTTTTCTCTGAGATTGCATGCAAACTACTCCCTCCGTTCCTAAATACGTATATGTCTTTCTAGAGATTTCGATATAGACTACATACGGATGTATGCAGACATATTTTAGAGTGTAGATTTACTCATTTTTCTCCGTATGTAGTCCATATGGGAATATCTAAAAAGACTTATATATAGGAACCATAAAAAAATCATATGTAGTTCTCAATCTTACATACCAACAAAAATTCCTATGAAACAGAATCTTCCAAATTTCTTCAAGTCATTGAGGCCCTTAAAAATATTTTTCTTTATAGTTGATTTTGTATCTATGATGAATTTGGAGAATTACAACAGTAAATTGCAGTCAATGTCTATCTTTAGAAAACATGCTCGTCTTTAGCATTAACACTATTCAGGTTTCTAGAGAAATAGATCCTGAAAGCATATAGCATTTCAGTTCGTTCAATTCAGGAAGCATTCTACCCGGAACTAATAAATGGACCTGTCCTAGAACGCTGACAGGAAAGGCAGGATTCCTGATTTGCATAATCAAACACAACATCTACGCCACCACATCTCACTACTTGCGAGACGGTTTCGATTTGGAGGTCTGATGATCCTCGGTGGGCTGCATGCTCTGGAGTACTTTTATAATTGCTCCCACCACGCGACCTCCCCTTTCTATGACGTGTTGTAGTTTCTCCGCCTTTTCGAGCTGCTGCTTAGCTTTTGCATTTGCGTAGCTCAGCAGCTTATCAGAAGTCTTCAACGCCCTGCATAACTAGAGTTTGAGGTACATAGAGTGGAGAGCAAAAACATTAGGGGCGTGTTTGACGCCCGTAGTGATCGGGCCTGACTAGCTCAAGCCTGGCTCATATGAGGCTGGGTGAGCAAATGCAGCCTCTAAACCCTAAACCCTAAACCATGAAGCCTATCTTGATCTGATAGATGGAGGCGAAGGTGGTCCAGCCCTGATCGAGGGTGACCCTGCCGTTCAACAGCCGGACTGTGACCCTCCGGAAGCAGCCGGTGTTTGTCTTCAGCTTGAACTCCCGCATCACGGATAGGAAGTGCCTCGTGAAGTCCAACAGCATAGGTATGGCCTCGAGCTGGGGGGCCATGATCACCTTGCAGAAGGTGGTTGGCCCTTCCTCCTCACGGTAGTGGCCGTAGTTCCGGTGCTTGCCAGTGGGGGGCACCTCCGGCACGTCGTCGTCCGTGTCCGGGCTCTGGACAGGCGTCACCTGCACGGGTGTCACCTCTGAGGGCGGCACCTCGTCCTTGCCCTTGTCCTGCTCCTTCGATGGCACCACCTCCTTTTCCTTGTTCTCCGTGTCGATCTACATTATGAAGAGGTTCAAAGGCTGGTCAGCATGTGCATTATGAACCTTGCAACATCGCCATTAAAACCTATGCTTGTGTGCCCCTTTATTAACCCACCTTGCCGGTCACCACTTATCCGTCTCTCACTCTTCCTCCAACCTAACGCCATGAACTCCAACAAGTCCAACCCCAACCCCAACGCCAACTTAAAACCCTTTCCTTGGGGCATTGGATGGAGGGCTTTCCACCTAGGGTGCTCGCTGGGTGACCGCACCAAGTTTGTGAACACCATGGAAATGTGCTCAAACTTCAGCAGCATGGAAGAGCTGCACGAAGAGTCAGACGCTGTGGTGAAGAAGGCGATACCGAAGGAGTTGAAGACACTGATTCCTAACCCAATGAAGGGCGCTATGTTCATACTTCGTTGGGCCATGAATCAGGCTGAACCCAGCGATGCTGGACAAAGAGCAAAGTGGGCCATGTACAGACAGTATCGGCGTCCTCATGAACATCGTGCCGGCGTGTACTTCACCACAAATATTGTGCCTACGGAAGGGGAAGAAGAGGATGCGGTGGCGATGATTGTGAGGGCGCCGGAGACAAGAAACCGAAGGATACCAATCGAGGTGGACTCCGGTGAGGAAGAAGAGACGATGGTGCAGGAGAAGACCAAGACCAAGCCCACCCGCCGCTCCAATTGCCTCCAGGGTGCCCGAGGCTAAGATCTGTGTGTACTATGTAAGATGAACCCTAATCCCATTACTATTGTACTCAATTGGGATCTGGAACCTCATATGTACCGGTAGTCATGATGATGTTATGGTCACTTCTATGGTGTTTACCCCGATTCCCCATTCCCCTAACGCGGATCGAATCGAAACTCGAATCGAATGCGATGTAGTATGCGAGGAGGGAGGAAATAGCTTACCGTCATTGCCGAAGTGTTGTTGCTGCGGATGCCGGTGAAGGTGGCCATAGGTTGACTTTTTGTTCTCCGATCTGCTGCATGCCGCCGCAGCTGTCGGTGAGAGTGGGGAGATGGAAGAGGGGAGAGGGGAGAGAGAGCGGTGAGGGAAGGTGAGGGTAATAACTGCAGGCGCTCTGGGAAGCAACGTGCAGCCCCCGTCGCCCACGTGCCTCGCTCGGGCCTGGCTTGCGTTATGCGGGCCTGGCTCGAGGGTGCTTTAAATTTCATGCGATGCAGGCTGAACAGGGTATCCGGGCCAACCAAATAGCCCAAACTCTTCTCACCCGGGCTTTGTTGGGCGTTATGCGGGCAACCAAACATGCCCTAGTTTGCATCGAAGTACGAATTGTAGTACATAAACCATAGGGCACAACCATGGTAAACAAGAAGGAAGGATGAAGCACACCTTCAGCATCAGGGAAGGCCACGAAGGATCATTTTCCCGTAGCGACTTCATCAAATTATCATAGTCTTCCTGATTGATGATGAATGCACAAATGAACTACATTTTCGTCCCAGATAGCTCATAACTAAGAGTAGAAAACACTAGTACTATAAACTGATGAACAAACCAGCCTTTTTTGGCCTTTTGGTGGACTCTTAGATTAGTACTTAAACACTGAATTTGAAGATGAAGCAAACAACAAACATAATCAAGAACATCAGCAACTGAGCAACCTGCTAAGCTGGTCACGATGGATGAAGTAACCTACCACAAGATATGAATTATAAATTTAACTTAGATGAGAGCATCTCAATTAATCCCATTATCCAAGGTTGTGCACTTCTTTTTGTTACCCTATATATGGATTTATGGCAGCAAGATCCTTCATGTACACTCAGTTGAGTAGTTCATGGTAATTCATGGAAACAGAAAAGCTGATGGACGCATGATTCGGACAAGAAATTCGAAGGAGCAAGAAACGATATGACGGAAGAATCAATCCGATGCTGGAAAAAATAGGAGTCAAAGGGGACGAGGCGACCCGTCAGCAAGGTCGCTATGGAGATCGCTGACGGCGAGCAGTGGGGCCTACAACTCCCTGCATCTTGTGGTCTTCTCCCGAAGTTGGCGGCTTGGTCGGAGGGAGGACCGGAGGAGGGTGACGTTGCTCGTCTGGTGGGCCGAGGAGTGGCGACGACTGCGGTCGGTTCTGTTGGGGAACGTAGTAATTTCAAAAAAAATCCTACGCACACGCAAGATCATGGTGATGCATAGCAACGAGAGGGGAGAGTGTGTCCACGTACCCTCGTAGACTGAAAGCGGAAGCGTTAGCACAACGCGGTTGATGTAGTCGTACGTCTTCATGATCTGACCGATCAAGTACCGAACGCACGTCACCTCCGAGTTTAGCACACGTTCAGCTCGATGACGTCCCTCGAACTCCGGTCCAGCCGAGCTTTGAGGGAGAGTTCTGTCAGCACGACGACGTGGTGACGATGATGATGTTCTACCGATGCACGGCTTCGCCTAAGCACCGCTAC
>NC_057798.1:662549564-662555655 GCF_018294505.1 Triticum aestivum | reverse complement strand
CGGGACTTCGAACTACCTTCAGTACATCGAAACACATCAACTCATAATATAACCGTCATCTAACTTTAAGTGTGCGGACCCTACGGGTTCGAGAACTATGTAGACATGACTGAGACACGTCTCCGGTCAATAACCAATAGCGGAAGCTGGATGCTCATATTGGCTCCTACATATTCTACGAAGATCTTTATCGGTCAAACCGCATAACAACATATGTTGTTCCCTTTGTCATCGGTATGTTACTTGCCCGAGATTCGATCGTCGGTATCTCAATACCTAGTTCAATCTCGTTACCGGCAAGTCTCTTTACTCGTTACGTGATTCATCATTGATGAGGATACAGACCTGGGGTAGGGTCATAGACCTGAACTATACGTCCTACCCAAGGTCACTACCCTAGAAGACAAGAAGTTCAAGAGGCAGCATGAGACCCCCAGTCGAAGATGTCGAGTGCAATCCGCTCGACATCATGTCACTCGGGAGTCTTCCTACCTACTGTCACTCGACCATCCAGAGAATCACTCGACCTCCTGAAGACTAGGAGTCATTCAGCGTTACAACGGGCAGGCATTCACTCCATAGTCTTTAAGGTCATTAACAACACTTAAGGCTGGCGTTACCAGTAACACCCCCACTTTATGTACATTAAGTCCCTTGTAATGCAGGGCGGAGAGGGTCCTGGCGAACTCTATATAAGCCACCCTCCTCCTCTGGCACAAGGGTTCGCACCCCCTGTAACATCACATATATAATCCAATCGACCGCCTCCGGGAACCGAGACGTAGGGCTGTTACTTCCACCGAGAAGGGCCTGAACTCGTAAAACCCATGTGTACACCTTCGCCATAGCTGAGATCTTGCCTCTCCATACCTACTCCCTTTCTACCGTCAGCCTTAGAACCACGATAGTTGGCGCCCATGATGGGGCAGGTGTCTTAGCGACTTGTTGGTGAAGTTGCAAGTTTTTCCGATCATCGTCATCATGGTTTCCGGCGGCGGATTCGCTGAGGGCCGCGAGATCCCTCTCGGCACGCTCGTTTTCATCGCTGACGACTCCGCGTGGCTTCAAGAAGCTCCCCTTGATATTGAGGCGCTCCCCATCCGAGGGCCGATGCACTTTCGCGCGTGCGTTCACGGCGTCCTCCTCAGGCAGTCGTCGACCCAATATCAGTCGGCTCCGATGGTGTATTCCCTCCCCGCTGTTCGCCGCCGCAAGCAATCCGGTCGATCGCGGCTTTGGCGGTGGGTGAAACACGTGGTGGCTCGGTGTTCGGCCACCCATCAAGTCGCGGCAATCGAGCCTGATGAAACTCTCCACGGCCTGTTTGATCTGTCGACTGGCTCCGCGGAGACTGCATCCGAGTGCGATAACAGCGACCCTGTGGCTGAAGTCTTGATGGTCGATGGGCCGCGTGGTCCACCTGGCTTCCGTCGCGAAGACGGCGAAGATGGTGGCGGCGATCCATCGCGTGTCCATGAGGAATACCATCCTGAACCCCTTTCTTCGCAGCAGAGGGAAGAACTTTGTCGCCGCAACATGGATGTACTCCACACGCCCATCATTGGAGAAACCCCCGAGGCTCGGGCCTTGGAGGAGGCGCGCCTGGCTAATTTGGCTGAGCACACTCGACTGGAGAACCTGCAGCGTGCTCTCGACGAGCGGGGTCGAGAACGGGTCCCTGAGTCCAGTCGACGACAACTTTTCCCGCCTCCGCCTAAGGTATACCGTACTCCGATTCAGAACCTCACAGCTCCGGCCCGAATAGCAGAGTCGATCCAACCTTCCCAGTCGGAGGCTGGTAGAGGGTTGTTGCAGATCCAGGCCTTGCTCCGGGCAGCAGGAGAGCAAAACACAGCAGTGTCTCAGTCGCGGAATAGGATTCACAGCAGATCCGTAGTTGCGGATACAGTTCAGTCGGCCCACAGCCCAAGATCGCCCCTGCGACGTGAGGGCCGTGGACAATATGATCGTCAGCTCGACCGCGACAATCGTCGTCGAGTGCCCACGCCTCCTCCGAGGAGTGCGTCATATGTGCCTCGACAGAACGATGATAGACGTTGTCACAGTGGCGAGCGCAGAGCACCAGTCGACCCAAGCGAGCCAGGCTTCGATGCGAGATCCATTCTTGTTCAAGGCCTAGACGACCGGAATAGAGCGCATAGAGAAGACCCTGGCAGAGATCGTCCAAGTGGCAGCAGAGTGCATGTTTCAGGTCCAGAGTGTTTCAGCAAAGCCATCAGGGCGGCAGTGATTCCTCCCAACTTCAGGTTGGCAACCGGAGTCAGTAAGTTCACTGGAGAATCCAAGCTTGAAACTTGGCTTGAAGATTACCGAGTGGCTGTGCAGATTGGTGGCGGAAACGATGAGGTAGCGATGAAACATCTTCCTCTGATGTTGGAAGGGTCGGCCCGAGCGTGGTTGACTCAGTTGGCTCCAGGTAGTATATACAGTTGGGAAGAGCTGGCTCGAGTGTTCATCAGAACTTTTGAGGGCACTTGCAAGCGACCAGCAGGATTGACCGAGTTGCAGCATTGTGTGCAAAAGCCAAGTGAGACTTTGAGAGACTTCATTCAGAGGTGGACCACTTTGCATCACACTGTTGAAAATGTATCAGAGCATCAAGCAGTGTGCGCCTTCAAGGAAGGCGTCAAATATCGAGAGTTGGTCCTGAAGTTCGGTCGGACTGGGGATATGACTCTGACTCGGATGATGGAGATAGCCACCCATTACGCTAACGGAGAAGAAGAGGATAGAGACTACATGAATCGGGCACTTTTCCGTTTGCCATGGCTGACGGCAAAGGCATGCCTGGCGGACGGCAAAGGCCTTTGCGGTCAGCCAACAGACGGCAACAGGTCCGGCTGAATAAGCTACGACAAAGATGAAATGGTCTTTGTCGTCCGCCAGCAGATGACAAAGATGCCCTCCCCTTTGTCGTCTGACAAACTCAACCTTTGCTGTCAACCTCATAAAATACAAGCCAACGAGGAACGAACGGACGACGATAAACACTACAATACCATCAACACTTGTTCCAAGAATTTATGAATGAATTTCACAATACAGTACCCACAAACACTACTGTATACACGACATATTACAAGAGATTTGATTTAACAAGGAGCTCCATCCACCCACGGCTGCGCCGGAGCTTAACATGCTCATCCGGGCACTGGATCAGGTCGCGACCCCGCCCTTCAATGAGGGCCAGCACCCATCACCCTTCGTTGCGGGCAGAGCTGCCGCAGGCCGCCGCTGCTCGAGGCAGGAGGTGGTGCGGCGTCGAGGTATGGGTCGGCGGGGGCAGACGAGGACGGGGCCGGGCACGGCGGTGTCAGGGGCGATGAGAGAAGGGGCCGACGCCGACGGGCGAGGTGGTGGCCGGAAGGGGGCGACGGGGGCCGGGGCCGGTGGCGGGCTGGGGCAACGGGAGACGTGGAGTTGGGGTGGGGGGGACGAGACATGCCCTGCGCCACCAGGGGTGGAGATGGAATGGGGCGGCAGGCGAGGTGTGGTGGGCGGTGGGCGAGAGAGAAGAGGCGTACGAGAGATAAGGGAGCCAGATTGTGGTGGGGGTGGCTCTCAGGAGTCATGTCATCGACCCGTGTGGTCGATCCGCATGGTGTGCTTTCTCTTTGCCTTCTGCTAGCTGATGGCAAAGATTCTTTACCATCCGCTAGCAGAAGGCAAAGAAAGTAGCCGTTAGGTTGTTCTCGGTAGCCCGTCACCCACCCTCTTTGCCGTCTGCTAGCAGACGGCAAAGAGTTCGCTGATGGCAAAGCCTACCTTTGCTGTCCGCTGCCTCTTTGTCGCCCGTTTTCTGGTGGCTAATGGCAAAGCCTACCTTTGTCGTCCGCTAGCGGATGACAAAGAGTGGGCAAACGGCAAATCTGCTGATTCCAGTAGTGAGAGATTATTCTTGCTCTCTTAGTACTTGCAATTGAGATAAATATGCTTGAAGGAAATATGCCCTAGAGGCAATAATAAAGTTATTATTTATTTCCTCATATCATGATAAATGTTTATTATTCATGCTAGAATTGTATTACCCGGAAACATAATACATGTGTGAATATATAGACAAACATAATGTCACTAGTATGCCTCTACTTGACTAGCTCGTGAATCAAAGATGGTTAAGTTTCCTAACCATAGACATAAGTTGTCATTTGATTAACATGATCACATCATTAGGAGAATGATGTGATTGACTTGGCCCATTCCGTTAGCTTAGCACTTGATTGTTTAGTATGTTGCTATTGCTTTCTTCATGACTTATACATGTTCCTATGACTATGAGATTATGTAACTCCCGCTTACCGGAGGAACACTTTGTATGCTACCAAACGTCACAACGTAACTGGGTGATTATAAAGGTGCTCTACAGGTGTCTCCAAAGGTACTTGTTGAGTTGACGTATTTCGAGATTAGGATTTGTCACTCCGATTGTCGGAGAGGTATCTCTGGGCCCTCTCGGTAATGCACATCACTATAAGCCTTGCAAGCAATGTAACTAATGAGTTAGTTATGGGATGATGCATTACGTAACGAGTAAAGAGACTTGTCGGTAACGAGATTGAACTAAGTATTGAGATACCGACGATCGAATCTCGAGCAAGTAACATACCGATGACAAAGGGAACAACATATGTTGTTATGTGGTTTGACCGATAAAGATCTTCATAGAATATGTAGGAGCCAATATGAGCATCCAGGTTCCGCTATTGGTTATTGACCGGAGACGAGTCTCGGCCATGTCTACATAGTTCTCGAACCCGTAGGGTCCGCACACTTAAAAGTTAGATGATGGTTATATTATGAGTTTATGTATTTTGGTGTACCGAAGGTAGTTCGGAGTCCCGGATGTGATCACGGACATGACAAGGAGTCTCGAAATGGTCGAGACATAAAGATCGATATATTGGACGACTATATTTGGACACCGGAATGGTTCCGGGTGAGATTGGGACAATACCGGAGCTCCGGGAGGTTATCGAAACCCCCCGGGAGGTATATGGGCCTTAATGGGCTTTATTGGAAAGGAGGGGAAAGGAGCAAGGGAGGCCCCCCCCCCCCAAGCCCAATCCGAATTGGGAGGCCCCCCCCCTTTCCTTCTCTCCCTCCTTCCTCTTCCTTCCCTGTCCTTCTCCAAATAGGAAAAGGAGGAGTCCTACTCCCGGTGGGAGTAGGACTCCCCCCTTGAGCGCGCCTCCTCCCCTTGGCCGGCCCCCTCCTCCACTCCTTTATATACGGGGGAGGGGGGCACCCCATAGACACAACAATTGATCATTGATCTCTTAGCCGTGTGCGGTGCCCCCCTCCACCATAGTCTTCCTCGATAATATCATAGCAGTGCTTAGGCGAAGCCCTGCGTCGGTAGAACATCATCATCGTCACCACGCCGTCGTGCTGACGGAACTCTCCCTCGAAGCTCGGCTGGATCGGAGTTCGAGGGATGTCATCGAGTTGAACGTGTGCAAGAACTCGGTGGTGTCGTGCGTTCGGTACTTGATCGGTCGAATCGTGAAGACGTACGACTACATCAACCGCGTTGTGCTAACGCTTTCGCTTTCGGTCTACGAGGGTACGTGGACACACTCTTCCCTCTCGTTGCTATGCATCACCATGATCTTGCGTGTGCGTAGGAATTTTTTTTGAAATTACTACGTTCCCCAACAATGCTAAGCTTCCCTCTACATGTGATGGTATACAAAGATTGTTTAGTACTCCAACCTGACCATCTGGATTAAATTCCTAGAACGGACGGGTGATGCACAAGGTTTTTTCCTCATTTTATTTCGTTGACGACCGAGCTTGATACACAATGAGACCACTCATCAAGATAAAATCTTGGTACTCACACTAAACAAAAAGTTTTGAGGACCAGACTTGGTGCGTGGTGAGACTACACATCAAGATAAATATCATGGTACTCATATCAAAATGGTTGTTTGCATCTCTAGTTGGTGCAAAGGCCGGGAGAAGTGAAATCCTCTCCTTTTAAGACGCGAAAGTCCCCGAGGACATGTGTTGCACTCCCTAGGCAATACGGGTGGTGCATCCATCTTCCACCGCAGGTTCACCTCCTCCC